>NC_057814.1:8819150-9119150 GCF_018294505.1 Triticum aestivum
CCAACCGTTTTTGGGACGGTTCCAGAACCTTCCCTGAACCGGTTTTTTTACTTTATTTTTATTTTCCTGTTTTCTTTCCGTTTTTTATTTACTTATATGTTTTCATTTTTACTCATTTTTTCCAATTTCCGAAAATCTATTAATTTGTGATTTATTTTTTAAGTCATTAACTTTTTTTTGAATGATGAACATTTCTTCAAAAACGTGGTTTTACTCTTACTAATTCATGTACATTCTCCCAAATCATGAACATTTTTTTGTAACCGTGAACACTTTTTATAACTCACGAACATTTTTTCGAAATTGTGAACATTTTCTTAAAGTTTTGAACTTTTTTTGAACTGTGTGAACATTCTCTTAAGTCATGAACATGTTTTTGAATTCATGAAAAGTTTTTCTAAATAATGAACATTTTGAAATTATAGACTAAATTTTCAAAATCTTGTACATTTTTCCCAATTTGTGAACATTTTTGAATTAGTAAACATTATTTTGAATCTTGAACATTTTTTTTCAAATTCGTGAACATTTTTTGAATTAGCGAACATGTTTTTGAATCGTGAACATTTCTTTTCAAATTTTTGAATGTTTTTCGAATTAGCGAACATTTTGTTGAATCACGAACATTTATTTCAAATTGACGAAATTTTTTCGAGATAGCGAACATTTTTTTGAATCATGAACATTTTTCTCAAATTCGTGAATATTTTTCGAATTAGAAAACTTTGTTTGAATCATGAACATTTTTTCAAATTCACGGACATTTTTGAATTAGTGAACATTCTTTTTAAATTCGTGAACATTTTTCAAATTAGTGACAATTTTTTTGAATCATGAACAAACATTTGTTTGAATCATGGTTTTTTCAAAAAAAAATTCAAATCCACAAACCTTTTTGGAATTAACAAACATTTGTTTGAATCATGGTTTTTTTCAAAATCATGAACATTTTTTAAATTTGTCGACATCTTTTACAAATTCGTGAACAGTTTTTGAGTTCCTGAGAATTTTTCTCTAATCGTGAATACGTATCGAAATCGTGATTGGTTTTTTAAATTAGCAACTTTTTCTGAAATTTTAGAACTTTTTGATATCCCGAATTACTGAAAAAAAAGGAAAAAGCAAAAAAAACAAGGCGGCGTGCCGGTCCGCACATGGGCCGGCGCAGCAGTGCGCGAAGGGGGAGCGGGGGGGTGCCATATAGGCGCTCCCAGTTTCAGTGGTTTTTTTCACCAATTTCTGTATTATGGTTAGAGTGGTCTCATTTTTTGCGGTTTTCTTTTTTATCTTTTTTGCTTTATGGTTTTCACCAGTTTTCCTTGGTTTTCACCGTATTTGACTATTCCATATCGGTTTTACTTTCGTTTGTTCTTTTGGTTTTTCTTTTTTTCTTTCGTTCTCCAGTTTTCTTTTGCTTTTTTGTTGTTTTCTTTGGTTTTTTCTTTCTATCTTTTTGTTGTGTTCCTTCTTTACGGTTTCACTGGTATTCTCTGTTTTTGCTATATTACATTGTTTCACATTGTTTTTTTGGTTTTTCAGTTTCTGATTTATTTTTCTTTTTCTTTTATATATCTTTCTTTGTTTTTTTGTTTCTTACTTTTTTCTTTTGTCCAACGCATGTCAATTTTTTATATATGCTAGGAACATTATTTAATACATGTTTAACATTTTTTAAATACTAGATCAACATTTTATAAATATATTCTATGATGTCTACTTTTTCTATATACTCCCTCCTTCCTAGAATATAAGAACGTTTTTTACACTACACTAGTGTCTAAAACGCTCTTATATTATGGGACGGAGGGAGTACATTCTATGTTTTTCATATACAGTCGCAACCGTTTTTATACATGTTCATCATCTTTCAAATATATAATTACCATCTTTTTTTTTCAAATAATATTTATGTCTACATTTTTTGGGCATGTTTAGCATTTTCAAATACATGATCAACGTGTTTTAAAATATATAATTTGATGTCTACTTATTTCACATAAATTGTACATTTTTGGTATATAGTAGAAACATTTTATATGCATGATCAACATTTTTTGAATGCATGATTATCTTTTTAAAATAAGTGTTGGTGCCTACATTTTTTATACGTACTATGAGTTTTTCTATACATCATGAACATCTATTAGGAAAGTTTAACATTTTTAAATTATATGTTTATTCATATCTACAATTTTCATAAACTTTTCCTAGAATTTTTGTAACTCAAGAATAATTTTGTATACACATTTACCATTTTATAAATACATGGTCATAATGTTACATACTTTTTTGAAAAGTGTGAATACTTTTAAATGTCATGAACAATTTTTATGCTATAAACATTTTTTAATTAAGCAAACATGGTTTTACATTGCCTTTACTTTTTCAGAATCATGAGTTGTAATTTTTAAATTCATTTTTTAGTTTTTATTTCACCAGTTTTAGTTCAAGATTTTGTTGGTTTTTTGTTTTTCAGTTTTGTTGTTTTCTTTTCAGTTTTTTTGTTTTCGTTATTCTTTTGTTTTAGTTTCTATTTTTATTTATAATTTGAAGATATTTTGAAAAAAAATTCATGTAAATTTTCAAATCCTCGAACATTTAAAATCACAAACTTTTCAAATTTCATGAAGTTCTTCGCAAATGTGTGAACTATTTTCGATATTGTGAACTTTTTCCCAAATTTTGTTGAACTCTTTTCAATTTTATGAACTTTCTAATTTTTTTGAACTTTTTAAAAACATTTATGAAGTTATCAAGTTTATGTACTTTTTCAAAATTTGTGAATTTGTTAATTCAAAATTTGTAGATCATTATATTTTCTAAAGTGAACAGTGAAATTTGTGAATAGTCAAAGGGGTCAATGGTCAAAGGTTAATTGGAGGTGTTCCAATGTGTCGCCGAGCGAGCCAGATAGGACACTTCATGTGAGCGAGTGTCCATCTTGCGCGGCGGGCGAGCGCTATTCAGCTATCGGGCGCTAAAGTCGTGTATACAACATCTCTATGTAGAGCACTTCCTGTGATTGAAAATGACCAGTGGAGGATGGGCTCCAGGGAGGCCATTTGAAATACCATATTTCCACAGCCCAGAAAAATTTAAAAGAAAATTACATTCGGCTTTGTGTTGTTTTGTGGGTTGGACCTTGGTATATTATTTTCTCAGTTAAGTCCTTGTGTGAGTTATACTTTTCTCATATTTGTATATAGTGCAACTCTCGGTCCTTCGTGACCCTACCATTGTTCAATAAAAAATCACACAGAATGCCGCCCAATCGGCCTCTCCGCCACTTGAAGGTGTATTAATGACACACACAAGCTAAATATCTCATGTAAAATTTACAAGTGCTCAGTAACTAAATATTATATTTCGCCTTGTTCTTGGCATTTTGGCACCTCCGGTCCAATAAAACCAGACAAAGGGAGTATGGTTTAGTTAAATTAACTTTATTAATTTTGCTTGATTAACCTTGCCAGTCGTTATCAATAAACCTTGGTAAAGGCAAGACCAGGAGGAGTTGCAGGTGAAGCTTCACATCATGGCCCAACGTGTCGACCATATTAATGACTAATGGGGGAAAATATATATTACAAGGCAGATGCAAATATATATATATGTGGTGGGGATGGTCCCCGGCCTAAGAAAAACGTGGGCAGATTATGGCCTCTCAAGCCGCGATAGCGATGCAAACAAAACATGCCTACATTCATCCTTGATCAAATCACACGCCAAATCACCGATCATAAATTTGCTTCTTAGTTTGTGCTCTAGTTAGTTTACAAGGTTTCGATTGGGTTTAGCGTCGGATCAAACATGTTGGCTGCAGGCATGTAGCTACTAATACCTATGGTCCTATATGTGGCTAGCAATTATATCTGGGTAGTACAATGTAATGCGTCGGCAGCGGTTGAGCTAAGCACCAAATTTCAGCTATTAATATTGGCAGGTCTATGCAGTACGTACGAATCATAGTACAACCATTAATTGATTGATTGATTGTTGCATGTGTCCCACCCCCAACCAACACAAGGGGTCAAAAACCGCTAACAGTCCAGCACATCATGTATCCTTGTGGGGCATTAGTTGTGTAACGGCTTAGCCAAAAAGAGTTAACTCAAAAACATCTTAAGCTCATTTTGAAAGGAGGGACAGGGCCCGACCGGCCTCTGCATTCTTGGAAAGACAGAACCAAAATTTATTGCTAATGGTGCAAAGCAACGGCTTTGAAAAATGAAATTGAAAACCCGTGGCTACATGAGTAAGCTATGTTGGATTTGTTTTGCAGAAAAAAAAACCATATACATGTCAAGATATTCTATTCATGCCTATCATTGTTTATAGACAATAAGTTATAGGTATGTAAAAAAGAGTTTAGCAGACGAGTTCTAGAAGTATAGCTGACATGTCCAAAAGGTTAACCTCTCTTCTCCAAAACACATGATGTCTTAGATGTTGGCACGACCTCCAACAAAAATCTTAAAAAAATTCATATCGTTACAAAAACAAGGAAAATTATCTAATGAAAAAAGTATTCAGTATGAATCTAAATGAATCTAAATAAGTTCCCTTCATATAACCGTAGTCAGATTCAAATAAATTTTGACTACGGGGATCTGGAAAGCCATGTAATTTGGAACGAAGGCATACTATATTTTACTATGCAAAGCACAACAAAAGGTACTCCCTTCGTTCCTAAATATAAGACCTTTTAGAGATTCCACTATGAACTACGTACAGATGTATATAGACATACTTTAGAGTATTGATTCACTCATTTTGCTTCGTATATAGTCTATAGTGAAATCCCTAAAAGGTCTTATATTTAGGAACGGAGGGAGTACACATTTTTTTCTCAAAACTTTAGAGTACAACGTTGATAACCGTTTGACCTATTACATTACTTATTTATTAGCATTCAGTGTGTGAAATGAAAGGCCCACTGGTTTCGTACTATTCCTTTTGGACAGCAATGTTGATGCCGATCTGCACCGAAATTTGGAGCACATTTTCTATGGCTCTAACTAGCTCTACGTAGAGAGGGTTGTTTGCTGAGACTAATGACCAATTGTCCTTAAGAAGTAATAATCAAACTAAACTACACCCACGTCTCAAAATATAAGGATAAGGTGCATTTGACTTACCAAAATTTTCAAGATACGGTTAATTCCAAATTTACAATTTTCACGTAATTATTATATTCTAGAAAGAGTAAAGGGATATATGACGTAAATGTGTTTTGCATGACACATACAATGATGTTAACCTTACACAGGCTCAGTCCATATACTCCCGCATATATTATTAATAGAAATTCTAAAATTTAGCGCCAAATATAATACCGTGCCTTATATTTTGGACAGCGTGAGTAATGACTGCTCCATTAATTCGCACCGTATTATTAGTTACATGATCCTTTCAGTATACAGTAAAATATCATTTATGAGCCTACAGGAACCTTTGACAATGGACATATGGTTTTTCAATGTTTTGAAAGATTTTCCTTAATCATGTGGCTCATATATACATAACGATACATCCACTAATTGGGATGACAAACCTACCTACTGATTAATGAGGAGAAAAATATATTGTGTCGCAATCCAATATGTTTGGACCACAAGAGGCTGCAACTAGCTGCAAGAGAACTGGTCCATTGATGCAGAAAGCGAATAAATTCAGTGGAAAAACATGTGCAATGGTACCAGTACCACCATACTTTGCTTGGACCATGGAAAATTCCCATTTTAGTTCCGTAATATAATTTTCTCAGCACTATTATCAGTACACTTGCAGTACCATATTGTAGACTAGCTATGTACGTTTGTCCTAGGGTTTCTTTTCAAGTCTTAAAATGTATAGAACCCCTCTGGTCTGGTATACGGAACCCCCTCGTATTTTGAGTCTTGATTACTAACTGGGAAATGCAATTCCGATGGTATAATTTTTGGTATCGAACTTGTGTATTAGCTAAATTGGTGATCAAAACTAGACACAAAACACGACGGCGACTGTTGAATACCAGACCAAAGAGAGCATATGTTTGGCTACCTCGTGCTGTACGGCTAAGATGATATGAAAGTAGTTAGGTTCATCAAAGTGGCAAAAGCTAAGATGCACCCTCTGTCATTCACACGCACATTGGTGTGCATGTAGATGATATTGATGCATATCCATACAAACTTATTCCTAGGATCCACCGAGACCACACAAATGCCTGCATAAATGTAAAGCAAGAGCAAGTGTAAGCTAGTAGTCCTCTCTCTCTCTCTCTCAACCCTTAGCTTGCAATTCTTCTCTCTTCATGCATGCATGTCTACACAAAATGATATACATACATATATACTTGCAAGCAGTAGTAGTTAGTTAGCTCTCTCCCACACAGGCATACTTGTACAGCTGTGCTACATACTGATGATGGCGTCCCATGAACCCCACCACCACCTACTCGGCTTCTCCTCCTCATCGCCGGTGACTCCTAACCCTGCCGCCATGGCCATGGCCTTCGACCACCACGGCCTGTTCGCTCCACTCCACGGGGACATGCCACCGCGATCCGGAGGTGCCGACGACAGGCCATGGCCGCCGCAAGTGTCGACGCTCTCTCTCTACGACACGGCCAGCCAGCATGAGCTGCAACCTTTCACGGTGGCGCCGCCATCGATGATGTCCATGCAGCAGCAGCCCTTCCGGTTAAATAGCTCTAGGTACCTGGGCCCTGCGAGGGAGCTGCTTGGTGAGTTCTGCAGCCTCGAAGGTGATGCCATGAACGGCGGCGCGATGATGCGAGCTCCGAAGCGGGACGGTGAAGTGGAGGCGTCGTCGCCGGCGTGTGGCCCATGGGGCGCCAACCCGTCTCTGAGCTCCATGAATTACATGGCGCTCGAGAGGAGAAAGGCCAGGCTCTTGTCCATGATTAAAGAGGTAGGTACACACACATGCCTACTATTGTTCTTGTTGCTACTAGTTAGTTACTGCCTATTCGGTCGATCTTATGATTAATTTACAGAGCCATGGCTTAGCTCTCACCCTGACTTGCAACTTTTGAGTCTGTTATTGTCTTGTGAGCACTTACTTTGGTGACGTTTCCTCCAAGGAATCCCATAAATATGTCGACATTGGCATACATTGCATAAGTTAAAGTGATAGATACAGTTTCATCCTCACTCTTATGTACAACTTTTCATCCTATCTAGGCATCTTGCTATATGCAATTAACAAAGCAACTTCTAATAAATTCACTTATATATTCTCACCTTAATTAATTTCCTGGTCTTGATTCTTTTTTACGGAGCTGCATCTGGTTATATATTTTTTGGTAAAAAAATTGTAGTCGTGTTGTTTTTTGTGTCACCCACATGATTATACATTTAGAAATCAAGATGCCATTTGTGGTGATAATTGCTAGCTACAGCAAGAGAGTATAACTATCCTAAACTAAATTAAGAAGGATCCTAGCTTCATTATCAATGAATTCAACTCGTATCATGTATTATGAAGGTGGACAGGTGCTACCGACGATACCGTGAGAAAATGCGGGCGACAGAGTTGTCGTTCGAGGCGGTGGCCGGCACGGGGGCAGCACAAGTGTACACGAAGCTGGCGATGCGTGCCATGTCACGCCACTTCCGATGCCTGAGGGATGCGCTCGTGGGGCAGATACGAACTTTGAAGAAATCAATGGGGGAGAGCAGGGATGCCGAGGGCATGTTGGTAGCACCGGGTGCGTCAAAAGGGGACACGCCGAGGCTAAGGGTTGTGGACCAATGCCTGAGGCGGCAAAGGGCGTTCCAGCAATATGGGGGTGCTGCCGCCATTGAGAGCTGCCCATGGCGCCCCCAGCGCGGCCTGCCAGAGCGCGCCGTCGCCGTCCTCCGCTCGTGGCTCTTCGAGCACTTCCTCCACCCGTACGTGTGTTCCAAATAATCTATCTCCATCTTCAACGTCAAACTATCCTCATGTCTAAATAGTTACTCTATAGAACTTATAAACGAAAGTTGTGCCACCATCTCACTAAAGTTTCTCTTGTCCAAAGAGTGCAATTTTAGGCGATTTTTTTTTTAAAAAAACCAACTGAAAACTATAAAAAGGAAGGTACTTGGCAAAATAAATCAAACAGAACTATGTGAATTAACAGGTATCCAAATGACGTAGACAAGCACATTCTGGCGCGCCAATCTGGGTTATCAAGAAGCCAGGTGTGTTATTCAAACATGAGCACCGTAGAACTACCTTAATATTTTTCATAGAAAATATTTGTTGTGAATATGAATGTATGATAATTGTACACTTAACTAGTAGAACCTTATTCATTTTCTAGGTTTCCAACTGGTTCATCAATGCAAGGGTTAGGCTATGGAAGCCCATGATAGAGGAGATGTACGCAGAAGAAACCATACAACATGAGGACGGTGGCACTAGCGGTGGTAAAGGCGAACTTGCTCCCACGGATCATCATCACAACAACTTGGCAGCATGGACGACGGTTACGACAACAGGAGATCAAAGTTGCCATCGCCTTAGCGGCAGAAACAACCCTGGTGACTGCTTCATCCCATCCTCCCTGGTTGCCGACGGCAGCCAATTTCTCCATGACTACCCAAGTTTGTGCAGTGATAGCGGCAGCGGCATGGTGTCGCTTACCTTGGGACTCCAACAGCAACGGGCGTTTACATCACCGGCGATGATCATGCAACAACAATCGCCGCTCATGATTGGAGCTGAGGAGGAAGACATGGTGCTACCGTATAGGAACCTCATGGGGTCTGAGCTGTTGCATGATTTCGTAGGCTAGGAGCCTGGGAGACAAGAACATAATCTAGTGCTACAACCCATATAGGTGCCACCAGATTCTTAGGCAACCTGCACCGATTGATTGAATATGTGTATATTGTTGTACAACTTAAGTAAAGAAGTTAATTACAAATGGCTATGACCACTATTTATTTATTTCGTGCCCAAAAACTTGTAGTAAGCCCTAGGGTATTAGTGAGAACTAAGGAATGGGGTCTCAACGTAAAAATACCTATGTCCAAATGTGGTTGGATGCCACGTCGACCTTAGATTATCGTTCTTTTGTCCTATATATGCGGGTTTGCTTCTTCTCTTGACTGCTAAAATTCTTCTCAAAATCTAAAGGAGCATTAATTAGAGATCATATAACATATTTCCCGAAATATTGTAACCATTTTAACATTTCCTTGAAAACTCTTATTTTGTTAACTATTTACACAATCAAGTGGATATTTGTTGTTGAAATAGATGAACATCTGGCACAAATGATTTCTAAAAAGTTTCATTTTGCACTGAGCATTTTTTCTAGCCACCCTTTCAATTGTTGCGACTCATAGGGACACTTGTAGTTTAAAAAAGTTGCGCCATGTTCTCAGTTCTAGGCTTCACCGGTTTCGACTATTTACATGGGCTCTTAGTTTAATTTGAAGATGGCATCTTTGACTGGCAAAAAGATATAAATGCGTCATGTTTTGGATTGTACAACTTAGAAACCTTGTGGCTATGATTTTTCACAACATGTTCTAAACCTGTGCTAATCATAGTTTTAAATAGCACGCTAAGCCTTTTAGCGGTGGACCTCTTCTAAGCGCTATAGCACGCTATAGCGTGCTATTTAAAATGTTTGTTCATGTGTTTGAATCAAAGTCCCTTAGCGCAAGACCTCTTGTAAACGCTATAGCGGGCTATTTAAAACCATGGTGCTAATACAACTATGACTGGAAAATAAAGTATAGCTGCTGAAAAAAAGAACATTTTCAGTGTACTTTATAGAGTAGAAAAGAACAATCGTAGGTATGCTAACTAGCTAGCAGTGTTTGCATTACGTGGGCCTAGAAGGAACAAAGAGGATTTGTATTGGGCTTAGTTGTTGTGGGCTGCATCTGCCCGGTTATGCTTCATTCTCCATGGACACAACAGAAAAAAAAAACGAACGCTATCTCCTCCCTCCACATCGAGAGATCACTGTATGAGAGCATCTCCAGCGTATCCGGTAAAACCCCATCCCACAAATATCGTTTAAGTGCCGCCTTTGAATAAATTTGCGGTACCGCGAGGCCTCCGACGCAAAACAGATCCAGTAAACTCATCCGGCAAACATTTGCTGGACGAGTTTACCGGATCTATTTTGCGCCAGAGACCTCGCGGTACCGCAAATTTTCCGAAGCTTTGCAAATTCTTGATTTTCAACAATATAAATTGAATAAAACCATAATATAAATTAAACATATAAATAATGGTCCGAAAGGCAATTCACAATACAATAATCGTCTTCATTACAATAAACGTTCAAATTTGAATAATTAATACAACAATAAATTGTTCAAATCACACACAAATACATGTGAAATTTATTAAATTAAATATGGGAGTCTATCTCTGATACGTCTCCGTCGTATCTATAATTTTTGATTGTTCCATGCCAATATTCTACAACTTTTACATACTTTTGGCTACTTTTTATACTATTTTTGGGACTAACATATTGATCTAGTGCCCAGTGCCAGTTCCTGTTTGTTGCATGTTTTTTGTTTCACAGAAAATCCATATAAAAACGGAGTCCGAACAGGATAAAAATTGACGGAGATTTTTTTTGGGAATATATGTGATTTTTGGGAAGAAGAATCAACGCGAGCCGATGCCCAAGGGGGCCACGAGGCAGGGGGCGCGCCCTGGGCCCTCATGGCCACCCCGTAAGGCGGTTGGTGCCCTTCTTTCGCCGCAAGAAAACTAATATCCGGATAGAGATCGTGTCCAAAATTCAGCCCAATCGGAGTTACGGATCTCCGGGAATATAAGAAACGGTGAAAGGCTAGAATCTGGAAGGCAGACGAACGTAGAAACAGAGAGAGATAGAGAGACAGATCCAATCTCGGAGGGGCTCTCACCCCTCCCATGCCATGGAAGCCAAGGACCAGAGGGGAAACCCTTCTCCCATCTAGGGAGAAGGTCAAGGAAGAAGAAGAATAAGGGGGCCCTCTCCCCCTCTCTCCCGGTGGCGCCGGAACGCCGTCGGGGCCATCATCGTCACCGCAATCTACACCAACACCTCCGTCATCTTCACCAACATCTTCATCACCTTCCCCCATCTATCTACAGCGGTCCACTCTCCCGCAACCCGCTACCCTCTACTTGAACATGGTGCTTTATGCTTCATATTGCTATCCAATGATGTGTTGCCATCCTATGATGTCTGAGTAGATTTTCTTTGTCCTATCGGTAATTGGTGAATTGCTATGATTGGTTTAATTTGCTTGTGGGTATGTTGCTGTCCTTTGGTGCCCATCATATGAGCGCGCGCGTGGATCACACCATAGGGTTAGTTGTATGTTGATAGGACTATGTATTGGAGGGCAAGAGTGACAGAAGCTTCAACCTAGCATAGAAATTGATGCATACGGGATTGAAGGGGGACCAATATATCTTAATGCTATGGTTGGGTTTTACCTTAATGAACGTTAGTAGTTGCGGATGCTTGCTAATAGTTCCAATCATAAGTGCATAGAATTCCAAGTCAGGGATGACATGCTAGCAGTGGCCTCTCTCACATAAAACTTGCTATCGGTCTAGTAAAGTAGTCAATTGCTTAGGGACAATTTCACAACTCCTACCACCACTTTTCCACACTCGCTATACTAACTATATTGCTTCTTTACCTAAACAGCCCCTGGTTTTTATTTACGTGCTATTTATATTCTTGCAAACCTATCCAACAACACCTACAAAGTACTTCTAGTTTCATACTTGTTTTAGGTAAAGCGAACGTTAAGCGTGCGTAGAGTTGTATCGGTGGTCGATAAAACTTGAGGGAATATTTGTTCTACCTTTAGCTCCTCATTGGGTTCGACACTCTTACTTATCGAAAGAGGCTACAATTGATCCCCTATACTTGTGGGTTATCAATCTCCCACAGAGTTGCTACTGATGCTCAACAAGATCATCATAGAGCAAGCACTGCTCTCAATCTTCCGGTAGGTGTCAAGAAATGCATTGATCTCATCTGCGTCCCTCGCAGGCTTCACACAACTACCAACATTATCATAATAAAACTCTAATTTCAAATCCCTCTCATCCTCGATGATCATGATGTGTAAAATACACTTGCAGTCATGATGGGATTTCTTATCCCAGAAGCGATAAAGGTCTCGAACAATGGAAAACACCAAGCTTGTAACACACCAAATGCCCTCTCAATATTCTTTTGGCGTGCTTTTTGTGCTTCGGCAAAAATCTTGTGCTTCTTGGTTCTGGGGTCACTAACGTTCTTCACAAATGTTGACCATGGAGGATAAATACAGTCAGCAAGATAGTACGCCATGGTATAGTTATGGCCATTGATGGTATAGGCATGGCCATTGATGGTATAGTTGCAAGCCGGAGCTTTTTCACTAGCTAGCTGAGGAAAAAGATGAGATTTCTGCAAGACATTGATATCAATGAGAGACCCCGACATATCAAAGAAGCAATGTCAAATCCATAAATCGCATGAAGCCACGGCTTCAAGCAGAATGGTAGGTTTATGTTAGTGGCCGGTGCATTGCCTGGTCAAGCCATCAGGCAGTTCTTCCACCTCCAATGCATGCAATCAATACTCCCGAGCATGCTTGGCCATTCCCTTTCTTCGTTCATTGCCATCAACCTCTTTGTGTCCTCCTCATTTGGACTCGAAGATACTCCTGGCCAAAAATCAGGATCACATTAGTACAACGAGGTGCTATACAAACGGTTTTTAACCCCTTTCCGCGACGACATTCGGAACCGTCGCCTAGTGAGTGTGGGCGATAGTGGGGTCCTTCCCACACGTCCCAGAAACCGTCGGGGATATGCCCTCCTGGCACACACGCTCGGCAAAATGAGGTCGTGTGCGACCGGCGAGCGACCAAATACGGTTATACGTACAGTAGTGCTAAAAAAATACAATTATACAGGCAAAATCATTTCCGGTCGTAAGTACATCCCACACAGCCAGTCCTCGCTAAACGTTTCCGTTCGTATATACATCCCACACAGTCGCTCCAAGGAAAATGTTTCTGTTCGTAGGTACACCACACACAATTTTCCCCGTTAAATCGTTTGTGTTAACATTTCCATTGCACACGGTATTAACAATTTTATTGTTTGCGTTATTGAATGCATCATACACGGTGCGTAGAAGAAAATGTGTGGCAAAGGCTGTCCATCACACACAGTTTTTATGTGGTAAACGTTTGCGCCAGGTGGCCTAATGCAAACAGTTTTCAAAAGGATGTTGTGTGTGATTGTTCATTAATATAACACGGTTTATTCCTAAAAACCGTGTGCGTTGCCTGAGGTCATCGCCCATGGTTTTTTCTCAATAACCGTTTGCAATACAAAAACCCAGTTAGCAGGCTAATTGTCCTATTATTAATAATCAATTTATTAATCTAATTGACATTTCATATTAAGCACACAATATATTTCATTTTCATAATTGAAATACATCAGAGTACAACATCATATACCTTCAGCACTCGGCTACCCCATTCCACAACTGCACCAGCACCAAGTTTCATATACAACATCTATAACCTTTCGAAATTAGCATCATAGACGGTACATAGACAGATGTATCTCATCTGGGAAACTGCTGAAGCAGAAGGCGAATATTGAGCCTTCATTGATGTTGAAGGTCTTTGCAACTTTAGGCCAATGCCTGTGGATGATTGACCGTCCATCCTTCGTCCTCTTCAGGAACACTTCAATATTGAACCGTGGGTGTTGTATGAATACCTTCCTCACCTCCTAACCATACAGGTGGTTTGAGAGGTAATCATCAGTGAACTACTTTGGAAAGGCCTGAAAACAAGGATATGCATAAATATCTTCTCTATATTGGAAATGGGGCAAAGAAATAAAAAAGGCAAGGTATAATAGTCAGTACCATCCTATAGTGAACTGATGTCTTCTTCATTGTGCAGACAAAGATCTTGTTGTTTTTTGTCGCTAATTTCTTTATCCTAACAATCTTTCTGAGTTTCTTGACTTGACTGATATTCATGGACAACTCATTTCCCCATATGCAAAAATGGTCGAACAGTGGGTCAAAACTTCTGACAGCAGGACCTACATGTGCAAGACCAAATTGCTAAAAACCTAAATATTAGAATGGTTCCTACGATTGCACAATAATGTGCTATTAGACAAAGGACCATGCATGTGCAAACCTTGATTGTAAACCTCAGTGCTTCCCATTGTTTCCCTGCAACACATATAAGGTAGTTAGTCATCAGGTTAAGTGAGGGTTCGCATGCTATCAGTAAAATACGTTGATGAAAAATAAGCACACTACAGATTCATCAGATTAATTCAAGCCACGTGGAAAACCCATTAATCCAAACCAAGCATGATTAAGAACTAGGAAATATAGCACTTGTATATGTTTCTCATGTATTAAGTGCAGCCAAATTCGATTTATTCCTCACATGCACAACAATACAAAATTCTACCCACGACAATTGGACATCACATTGCAGAATTAAACCAAATAGTTAACTAAACACCACAACAAATGAACCAAACATTAACTGAGCACCACATTGCACAATATAACATACTCCTAATAGAAGATCAGATAGTTAACCAAACCAAGCATGCTTAACAACTTGGAAATACAACAATTGTATTTGTTTCTCATGTATTTAGTACAACCAAATTCAATTTATTCCTCACATGGTATACAATAACAGAATGCACCCACAACAATTGAACATCACATTGCAGAATTGAACCAAACAGTTAACTAAACACCACAACAAAAACGTTAACTGAGCACCATATTGCACAATATAACATACTCCTAATAGAAGATCAGACAATTAACCAAACCAAGCATGCTTAACAACTTCGAAATATAGCAATTATATTTGTTTCTCATGTATTTAGTACATCCAAATTCGATTTATCTCTCACATGGTATACAATAACACAATGCACCCACAACAATTGAACATCACATTGCAGAATCGAACCAAACAGTTAACTAAACACCACAACAAATGAACCAAACGTTAACTGAGCACCACATTGCACAATGTATAACATACTAGAAGATCAGACAGTTAACCAAACCAAGCATGCTTGACAACTTGGAAATATAGCAATTGTATTTGTTTCTCATGCATTTTGTAAAGTAAAATTGAATTTATTTCTCACATGGAAGACAATACAAAATTGCACCCTGAAGAATTGAACATCACATTTGCAGAATTGAACCAAACAGTTAAGTGAACACAACAACTAATTAACCAAACAGTTAAAAGGGTGGGCTCGAGAAAACGCCACGAACTGTCGTTTAAAGTGTCCAACCGCATCGCGTCGTCGGCGCGCGAGGCGTTGACGGTGGCCTCGATGGCGAGGTGCTCCTCCAAGATTTGGGGGTCGGCACGAATGGCAGCCATCACGACCTCATCCGCGCATGCGGCCGCGATTTGCTTCTCCGCTGCCAAATGCTCCTTGAGATCCTGGCTATACTGCGTGCACCATGGCTTAGGGTGGCGCTTATTTGGTGGAGGGGTCGGTGATTTGGGTGGAAGGTGTCGCGCCGGCGGTCGGGGCATGTGGGATGTGGAAGGAGGAGGAGGATAGGGGTCGGGTGTGGATTACCTGCCTGGATAGACGAGGCCGAGCAGCGTGAAGGAGGGTCGCCGGCGAGGAGGCGGCGCTGCAAGCAAGGAGTGAAGGTTTCAACTTGGAAAGGAAGGCAAAAATAGGGGAAATGTGGTGGTAAGGGGGAGGCGGCGGGGAGGTATATATTTCCGCGGAAGCCGAAAATTTGGAATCGCTTCAGCGAAAAAACTGGCGCGCAAAGTGTCATTAGACACGGTCCCTTATTCAGAACTGTGTACGATATGTGAACATCACAAACAATTCAGATAGCTTAACCCGTGTGTGATGAGTTTGAACGTCAAAAATTTTGGTTCGAATATTCCTAGTTACTGTGGTCAGCCACGTCATTGCATAATTTGGGTACACAAAGGAGACTACAACACACCCACACTTCTTAATCGAGCAAGTTCAGCAATTAAATAGAGCTAGTTGACCTAAACATTACTCTAACAAATTAAAGACCGGCGCTCTTAATTAAACAAAACAAAGAGTACTACTACGGCTGGTGCTCGTCGATCTCCGCCGCCGCCTCCATGTCTTGTGCCCGACGGTCTCTTGGGGAAGGGGCTCCATGGCATCCATCACACCATACTCGGCAAGCATCTCGCCATCCGCATCCGTCATCTCTTTGGAATAGGCCGCCACGAGCTGGGCGTGGGCGGCTGGATTTGGGCTTTGGCGGGCTTCGTCGTGGCAAGGTATGCCGCACAGGAACCGACGGCTGCTCGAACGCTCTCGACGATTGCGAACTCTTCGGCTGTGGGTTGCCGACCGTTGTCGGAGAAGCTTCGTTCAATTTTGTGCGTTGACCGCCACGTGCTGGGCGTGGGCGGCCTCAACATGGTCATGGGCAGCCTCCATCCGAGCTAAGGCCGCCGCTGCGGAATGGACAGCTGCTGTGCCACTCTCGCCAGTTGCTATCTGAGGGAAGTATGCTCTAGAGGCAAAAATAAAGTTGTTATTTTATATTTCCTTATATCATGATAAATGTTTATTATTCATGCTAGAATTATATTAACCGGAAACTTGATACATGTGTGAATACATAGACAAAACACCGTGTTCCTAGTAAGCCTCTACTAGACTAGCTCGTTAATCAAAGATGGTTAAGTTTCCTAACCATAGACATGTGTTGTCATTTGATGAACGGAATCACATCATTAGGAGAATGATGTGATGGACAAGACCCATCCGTTAGCATAGCACATTGATCATTCAGTTTTATTGCTATTGCTTTCTTCATGTCAAATACATATTCCTTCGACTATGAGATTATGCAACTCCCGGATACCGGAGGAATGCCTTGTGTGCTATCGAACGTCACAACGTAACTGGGTGATTATAAAGATGTTCTACAGGTATCTCCGAAGGTGTTTGTTGGGTTGGCATAGATCGAGATTAGGATTTGTCACTCTGAGTATCGGAGAGGTATCTCTGGGCCCTCTCGGTAATGCACATCATAAGAAGCCTTGCAAGCAATGTGACTAATGAGTTAGTTGCGGGATGTGTATTATGGAACGAGTAAAGAGACTTTTCGGTAACGAGATTGAACTAGGTATCATCGTAACACAAGTCTGAAACACCACAGATGATTTGAGTAGATATGGGTATATCTACTTACTGAAACACAAGTCTGAAACATTTGAAAAGTTCAAAGAATTTCAGAGTGAAGTGGACAATCATCGTAACAAGAAAATAAAGTTTCTACGATCTAATCGCAGAGGTGAATATTTGAGTTATGAGTTTGGCCTTCATTTAAAACAATGTGGAATAGTTTCACAACTCACACCACCTGGAACACCACAGCGTAATGGTGTGTCCGAACGTCGTAACCGTACTTTATTAGATATGGTGCGATCTATGATGTCTCTTACCGATTTACCACTATCGTTTTGGGGTTATGCATTAGAGACAGCTGCATTCACTTTAAAAAGGGCACCATCTAAATCCGTTGATACGACACCGTATGAACTATGGTTTGGCAAGAAACCAAAGCTGTCGTTTCTTAAAGTTTGGGGTTGCGATGCTTATGTGAAAAAGCTTCAGCCTGATAAGCTCGAATCCAAATCGGAGAAGTGCGTCTTCATAGAATACCCAAAAGAAACTGTTGGGTACACCTTCTACCAGAGATCCGAAGGCAAGATGTTTGTTGCTAAGAATGGATCCTTTCTAGAGAAGGAGTTTCTCTCGAAAGAAGTGAGTGGGAGGAAAGTAGAACTTGATGAGGTAATTGTACCTTCTCTCGAATTGGAAAGTAGCTCATCACAGGAATCAGTTCGAGTGATGCCTACACCAACTAGAGAGGAAGCTAATGATAATGATCATGAAACTTCAGATCAAGTTACTACCGAACCTCATAGGTCAACTAGAGCATGTTCCGCACCTGAGTGGTACGGTAATCCTGTTCTGGAAGTCATGTTACTAGACCATGACGAACCTACGAACTATGAGGAAGTGATGATGAGCCCAGATTCCATAAAATGGCTTGAGGCCATGAAATCTGAGATAGGATCTATGTATGAGAACAAAGTATGGACTTTGGTTGACTTGCCCGATGATCGGCAAGCCATAGACAATAAATGGATCTTCAAGAAGAAGAGTGCCACTGTTGGTAATGTTACTGTCTACAAAGCTCGACTTGTTGTGAAAGGTTTTCGACAAGTTCATGGAGTTGACTAGAATGAGACCTTCTCACCCGTAGCGATGCTTAAGTCTGTCCAAATCATGTTAGCAATTGCCGCATTTTATGATTATGAAATCTAGCAAATGGACGTCAAAACTGCATTCCTTAATGGATTTCTTAAAGAAGAGTTGTACATGATGCAACCAGAAGGTTTTGTCGATCCTAAAGGTGCTAACAAAGTGTGCAAGCTCCAGCAACCAATTTATGGACTGGTGCAAGCATCTCGGAGTTCGAATATACGCTTTGATGAGGTGATCAAAGCATATGGTTTTATACAGACTTTTGGAGAAGCCTGTATTTACAAGAAAGTGAGTGGGAGCTCTGTAGCATTTCTAATATTATATGTGGATGACATATTGTTGATTGGAAATGATATAGAATTTCTGGATAGCATAAAAGGATACTTGAATAAGAGTTTTTCAATGAAAGACCTCGCTGAAGCTACTTATATATTGGGCATCAAGATCTATAGGGATAGATCGAGATGCTTAATAGGACTTCACAAAGCATATAGCTTGGCAAATTTTTTAAGAAGTTCAAAATACATTAGTCAAAGAAAGGGTTCTTGTCTGTGTTGCAAGGTATGAAGTTGAGTATGACTCAAAACCCGACCACGGCAGAAGATAGAGAGAGAATGAAAGTCATACCCTATGCCTCAGCCATAGGTTCTATAAAATATGCCATGCTGTATACCAGACCTATTGTTTACCTTGCCATGAGTTTGGCAAGGAGGTACAATAGTGATCCAGGAGTAGATCACTGGACAGCGGTCAAAATTATCCTTAGTTACCTTAAAGAGGACTAAGTAAATGTTTCTCGGTCATGGAGGTGATAAAGAGTTCGTCGTAAAGAGTTACGTCGATGCAAGCCTTTGACACTAATCTAGATGACTCTAAGTCTCATTCTAGATACGTATTGAACGTGGGAGCAATTAGCTAGAGTAGCTCCATGCAGAGCATTGTCGACATAGAAATTTGCAAAATACATACGGATCTGAATGTGGCAGACCCGTTGACTGAACTTCTCTCACAAGCAAAACATGATCACACCTTAGTACTCTTTGGGTGTTAATCACATAGCGATGTGAACTAGATTATTGACTCTAGTAAACCCTTTGGGTGTTGGTCACATGGCGATGTGAACTATTGGTGTTAAATCACATGGCGATGTGAACAAGATTATTGACTCTAGTGCAAGTGGGAGACTGAAGAAATATGCCCTAGAGGCAATAATAAAGTTGTTATTTTATATTTACTTATGTCATGATAAATGTTTATTATTCATGCTAGAATTGTATTAACCGGAAACTTGATACATTTGTGGATACATAGACAAAACACCGTGTCCCTAGTAAGCCTCTACTAGACTAGCTCGTTAATCAAAGATGGTTAAGTTTCCTAACCATAGACATGTGTTGTCATTTGATGAATGGGATCACATCATTAGGAGAATGATGTGATGGACAAGACCCATCCGTTAGCATAGCATATTGATCGTTCAATTTTATTGCTATTGCTTTCTTTATGTCAAATACATATTCCTTCGACTATGAGATTATGCAACTCCTGGATACCGGAGGAATGACTTATGTGCTATCAAACATCACAACGTAACTGGGTGATTATAAAGATGCTCTACAGGTATCTCCGAAGGTGTTTGTTGGGTTGGCATAGATCGAGAT
The DNA here is from genome assembly GCF_018294505.1 of Triticum aestivum. Lineage (NCBI taxonomy): Eukaryota > Viridiplantae > Streptophyta > Magnoliopsida > Poales > Poaceae > Triticum > Triticum aestivum. Next base: position 8,839,148 of record NC_057814.1, read on the forward strand.
TAGGATTTGTCACTCCGAGTATCGGAGAGGTATCTCTGGGCCCTCTCGGTAATGCACATCATAAGAAGCCTGGAAAGCAATGTGACTAATGAGTTAGTTGCGGGATGATGTATTACGGAACAAGTAAAGAGACTTGCCGGTAACGAGATTGAACTAGGTATGGAGATACTGATGATCGAATCTCGGGCAAGTAACATACCGATGACAAAGGGAATAACGTATGTTGTCATAACGGTTCGACCGATAAAGATCTTCGTAGAATATGTGGGAGCCAATATGAGCATCCAAGTTCCACTATTGGTTATTGACCGGAGAGGTGTCTATATCATGTCTACATAGTCCTCGAACCCGTAGGGTCCGCACGCTTAACGTTCGATGACGATTTTGTATTATATGAGTTATGTGATTTGCTGACCGAATGTTGTTCGGAGTCCTGGATGAGATCACGGACATGACGAGGTGTCTCGAAATGGTCGAGAGGTAAAGATTGATATATAGGACGATGGTATTCGGACACCGGAAGTGTTTCGGGATGCATCAGGTACTTATCGGGTCACCGGAAGGGGTTCCGGACACACCCGGCAAAAGATATGGGCATTATGGGCCAAGAGGGGAAACACACCAGACACAAAGGGGCTGGTGCGCCCCCCCACATGGGCTGGCCAAATTGGAGAAGGAAAGGGGAATGAGGAAAGGAAAAAGGGAATACGTTTGCCCCTTGCCCCTCTTCCCTTCCTACTCCGAATAGGAATAGGAAAGGGGGAAGGCCGAATTGGGAGGACCCCAAGTAGGATTCCTCCTACTTGGGGCGCCCCCTTGGCTGCCTATCCTCCCCTCCAACCTATATATATGTGGGGAGGGCACCGCTAGAACACATCAAACATTGTTAGCCGTGTGCGGCGCCCCCCTCCACAGTTTACACCTCCGGTCATATTCACGTAGTGCTCAGGCGAAGCCCTGCGCGGATCACTTCACCATCACCGTCACCACACCGTCGTGCTGACGAAAATCTCCCTTGACACTTTGCTGGATCAAGAGTTTGAGGGACGTCATCGAGCTGAACATGTGCAGAACTCGGAGGTTCCGTACGTTCGGTGCTTGATCGATCGGAACGAGAAGAAATTCGACTACACCAACCGCGTTAACAAACGCTTCCGCTTTCGGTCTACGAGGGTGAGGGAGTCCTGGACTAAGGGGTCCTCGGACGTCCGGCCTGCTGGACATGGGCCAGACTAATGGGCTGTGAAGATACAAGACTGAAGACTCTACCCGTGTCCGGATGGGACTCTCCTTGGGATGGAAGGCAAGCTTGGTGACCAAATATGAAGATTCCTTTCTCTGTAACCGACCTTATGTAACCCTAGATCCCTCCGGTGTCTATATAACTGGAGGGATAGGTCCGTAGAGGCTAATCATCATAATCATAGTCATACAGGCTAGACTTCTAGGGTTTTAGCCATTACGATCTCATGGTAGATCAACTCTTGTAACACTCATATTCATCAAGATCAATCAAGCAGGAAGTAGGGTATTACCTCCGTAGAGAGGGCCCGAACCTGGGTAAACATCGTGTCCCCTGTCTCCTGTTACCATCAACCTTAGACGCACAGTTCGGGACCCCCTACCCGAGATCCGCCGGGTTTGAGACCGACATTGGTGCTTTCATTGAGAGTTCCACTGTGCCGTCATCAAGAGGTTTGATGGCTCTTTCGATCATCTACAATGATGCTGTCCAAGGAGAAGTCTTCCTCCCTGGACAGATCTTCATATTCGGCGGCTTCGCACTGCGGGCCAACTCGCTTGGCCATCTGGAGCAGATCGAAAGCTACGCCCCTGGCCATCAGGTCAGATTTGGAAGCTTGAACTAAGTCGTGGATATCCGCGGAGACTTGATCTTCGACGGATTCGAGACCCCGGCAGCTGCTCCCTGCCACCACGATGAACATGACATAAATCTGTCATCGGACCACACCCAGGAAATAGCGCCTGTAACTGCTCTGGCCTTAGATCTGGAACAGATCGCGCCATTCGTGGACGGGAAGCTCAACCCCGCCACGGAGGCCGCAGACTCAGCGGCATTGGAGCCGCACATAGACCCGACTTCAAGTGACATCTGTGTCACCGGAACCATGGACTCGTCTCCGGCTACAGGTTCCGAACCTTGTGCGTCCGCGTACGTCGAGCTTGATCAGTCATCGATCGTCGAATTCAGCTCCGCGGACATCTTCCGGCACTCGCCCTTGGGCGACGTGCTAAACTCATTAAAAAATCTATCCTTAGCGGGGGACTCACAGCCGAATTATATCCGGTTCGAACTGGAGGCTGATGACGGAGAGTTTCGTTTCCCACCCACCGCCCAGTTCATAGCCACTGTCGAGGACTTAACCGACACGCTCGATTACGGCTCCGAAGACATCGACGACATGGATGACGATGCTGGAGAAGAAGAGGCCCAAAATCCGCCGTTTACCGGACGTTGGACGGCCACTTCCTCATATGACATATACATGGTGGATGCACCAAAAGATAATAGCGGTGATGACAAGGAAAATCCAGTTGAGGACGAGCCTCCTAAGATACAACCAAAGCGCCGGCGTCAGCGGCGCCGCTCTAAATCACGCCGCAGCAAAGACAGTAACACCGCCACAGGAGAAGATAACACACCAGACGGTCCCGAAGATAATGAAGACCCCAACCTCCGAACATGACGAACGGGAAGACGGGCAAGTTAGCCCCGACGAACAGGGCATAAACGAAGACTTGGAGGACAGTAATTATTTTCCGCTCTCTGAGGAGGAGGTGAGCCTCGGCAACGAGGATTTTATCGTGCCTGAGGAACCTCTCGAACAGGAGCACTTTAAGCACCAGCTAATAGCCACTGCAAGGAGCCTGAAAAAGAAGCATCAGCAGCTTCAAGCTGATCAAGATCTGCTAAATGATAGATGGACTGATGTCCTGGCATCCGAGGAATACGGCCTCAAGCACCCAGCCAAAAGTTACCCGAAGTATTAATTGCTACCTCAGTTCGATGATGAGGCGTTGGAGCCTGTACCATCATCGTGCAATGTGGCTGACTGACCACCACGTGGTCGGGACAAAGCGGCAACTCAAGCCAAACACCAGCCCGCTCCACCTCACCATAAAGGCAGAGATAAAACAGCTCGGGGACATACCTACGACCTGCGGCAAAAACTGGACAATAGAGCAGGACATACTAGATCGATCTACGGATCGCGAGGACGTGCCCCGACACGTGACAACGACTACCTATTCGGACACGACAAGCCTAGTCACGCCCGGGCCGAAAACCGCAGACGGACTCCATCAGAGCTAGGTCGTGATGTGGCCCGATATAGAGGCGCCGCCCACCCTCTTTGCTTCACTGACGAAGTAATGGACCATGGATTCCCGGAAGGGTTTAAACCCGTAAACATCGAATCATATGATGGGACAACAGACCCCGCGGTATGGATCGAGGATTTTCTTCTCCATATTCATATGGCCCGTGGTGATGATCTCCACGCCATCAAATATCTCCCACTAAAACTCAAAGGACCAGCTCGGTATTGATTGAACAGTCTGCCCGAAAGCTCCATTGGCAGCTGGGAAGACTTGGAAGAAGCCTTCCTTGACAACTTCCAAGGAACATATGTCCGACCTCCGGATGCAGATGACTTAAGTCATATAGTCCAACAGCCCGGAGAGTCAGCCAGGAAATTCTGGACTAGGTTCTTAACTAAGAAGAACCATATCGTCGACCGTCCAGATGCCGAAGCCCTACCGGCCTTTAAGCATAGCATCCGCCACGAATGGCTCGCCCGACATCTCGGGCAGGAAAAGCCGAAGTCCATGGCAGCCTTACGGCACTTATGACCCGCTTTTGCACGGGCGAAGATAGTTGGCTAGCCCGTTGCAATAATAATGCAAGCGAACCTGGCACCTCTGAAGCCAAGGATAGCAACGGCAAGCCCCGACGCAACAGACATAAGCGTCGAAACAATGGCAACCATACCGATGACACGGCGGTCAATGCCGGATTCAGTGGCTCCAAGTTCGGTCAGCGGAAGAAGCCATACAATAAGAACAATTCGGGCTCATCCAGCCTGGACCGCATACTCGATCGTCCGTGCCAGATACATGGAACCCCAGAAAAACCAGCCAACCACACCAACAGAGATTGTTGGGTTTTCAAACAGGCCGACAAGTTAAATGCCGAGAACAAGGAGAAGGGGTCGCAAAGCAAGGACGATGACGAGGAGCCTCGGCCACCGAACACAGGGGGACAGAAGAAGTTTCCCCCTCAGGTCAAAACGGTGAACATGATATACGCTACCCACATCCCCAAGAGGGAAGACAAGCACGCACTCAGGGACGTCTATGCGATAGAGCCAGTCGCCCCAAAATTCAATCCATGGTCTTCCTGCCCAATCACCTTTGATCGCAGAGACCATCCGACCAGTATCCGTCATGGTGGGTTAGCCGCACTGGTCCTCGATCCAATCATCGATGGATTCCACCTCACGCGGGTCCTGATGGACGGTGGCAGCAACCTCAACCTGCTCTATCAGGATACAGTGCACAAAATGGGCATTAATCCATCACGGATCAAGCCCACAAAGACTACCTTTAAAGGAGTCATACCAGGTGTAGAGGCCCGCTGCACGGGCTCTATCACATTAGAGGTTGTCTTCGGATCTCCGGACAACTTTCGAAGCGAAGAGTTAATCTTCGTCCCCTTTCGCAGTGGCTATCACGCACTGCTTGGACGAACCACATTTGCTCGATTCAACGCGGTGCCACACTATGCTTATCTCAAGCTCAAGATGCTCGGACCACGCGGCGTCATAACAGTCAATGGAAACACGGAACGCTCCCTCCGCATTGAGGAGCACACTGCCGCCTTAGCAGCAGAAGTACAGAGCGGCCTTTTCAAGCAGAACCTTAATTCGGCGGCCGAGCTCCCGGACACTGTTAAGAGAGTCCGGACAATTCTGCAGCAGGACAGCTCGGCTCGTCAGGAGCTCGACTAACAATTCGGCCTTTGTCCCAGCCCCGATCAAGTGGCGGCATTAGTGCCACGCATACATAACTACGCACTTAAAATACCATGGGCATAGACAGAGGCATAACTAGCTTGTGATCCACAATACGGCTCAACCGCCTCCGGACACACATACTTTCACTGTTTCCTTTTTCTCTTTTCCAGGTTTCTTTTTCACAAGCCTTCCTTGATGGCCTGATCACAGGTCCTTTCGAAGGATAAATGTACCAAGACGGCAGTAAGCATGGACGTATAGGGGAATTTCTAGGTGGTCTCTTTAACGATCACTCTACCTGTTTTCAGGACCCACATGCAACTCTCCTTGGTTGTGGCATGTTAAATAGCCTTTTGCTCATTGCACTATTTGTATGAATGCACTTTGACGTATTACCAAATTATAATGGAAACAGTTTGCGGCCCAAATTCTACGGCTCTAGCTTACTACCCTTTATTCTTTTCCTTTTTGATAACTTTATCAAATAGCACCCGTACTTTGGTACGTTTCAATTTGCTAGGGGCTTCATAGCACCCCGCAATACGGCAACAAAGTCTGAACACTTTTTATAGTTCGGCACCCCGAATTTAGCACTATATGCATTGGCTCCGAATCATGTCTTTGGTCAATAGTTGGGTTGCCCGGCTCCTGTGCTTACTACCTTACATTCCGCTATATCGGCTAGGGTAGTAAAGGGAGAACTACTGCGATTGTGCCCTGGTTTACCCGGATGAGCACCTCAGTAGAGAAAGCCGAAAACTGACTGTCATGATGCGGCGAGAGCCGGTCAGCTCTTCGGAGGTCTCAAATCTTTAGAGATTTTTTCTGCATTACGCGAGGGATTGGTACTTGCCCAATCAGGTGTTTACAACATCCTAGTTCGAATACTAGGGGCTGCGCCTAATTTTTTCTTGTCAAACTCCTATGGCTAAGTGAGGGTGTTCAAGCCGCATAGTCTGATTGCCTGGTTCGTTGCGCTAAACACCACCTTCAAGGACCAAACAATTGGATCAAGAGTGTTTAGATTCCATCCCGAACACCCCCGTACTACCTACGTGGGGGCAGAAGCCGACGACTGGCCAACTCTCAGATTTCATACAACACGGCCGCACAGGAGGTAAAATTTCTTTTTAAACAAACATTATATTACATAACAACTTTGTTTCATCATACAAGGCAGAGACAACATGAATGTATTCATTCGAAGATAATGTCGTGCGCACATTGCGTTGCCACAATACGATACCCCTCCAAGACGTCTTCGAAATACCGCTCGGGCGTGCGGTGCTCCTTGCCCTCTGGTGGTCCCCCGGTCGCAAGCTTGACGGCGTCCATCTTCGCCCACCACACCTTGACGCGGGCGAAGGCCATGCGAGCGCCCTCGATGCAGACCGACCGCTTGACGACGTCCAGCCGAGGACAGGCATTCACCAGCCGCTTCACGAGCCCGAAGTAGCTGCTGGGTATAGCTTCGGCAGGCCACAGCCGGATTATTAAATCCTTCATGGCCAGTTCGGCCACCCTATGCAGCTCGACCAGCTGTTTTAGCTGATCGCTAAAGGGCACTGGATGTTCTGGCGCAAGATATTACGACCAGAACAGCTTCTCCGTTGAGCTCCCTTCTTCGGCTCGGAAGAACTCCACAGCGTCAGACATACTGTGTGGCAGATCCGCAAATGCCCCTGGAGAACTCCGAATCCGGGTTAGTAAGAAGTACTTCTTCTTCACATACTTGCTTTGCATACTAAACGCCTTACCCGACGTGATTCTCTTGGCCTCCTGGATCTCCTAGAGGGCGCCCCGGGCTTCAACCCGGGAATCTTCCGCACTTTGGCGAGCCTTAGCGAGTTCGGTCTTTTGAACCGAAACATCGCGCTCCAAGGTCTCGCATTTCTTCACGGCATCCTGGAGCTCCTGCTGGACCTCCTCAAGCCTGGCCTCGTGCTTCTCACGGGCGGCTCGTTCCTTGGCAGCTTTCTCCTCGGCCTCAGCCAGCGCCTTTTTAAGGGCCTCGACCTCGGTCGTCGCTCCTACACATATCATGGCACTACGGTTAATACACATCATTTATTCTTTCCGAATAAAAAGCAAGTTACGACATACCTTGTTTGTCCTCCAGCTGCCTTTTTACAAGGCCGAGTTCTTCTTCGGCCCGCTCCATACTCAGCTTTAGTCCGGAGACCTCCGCTGCTCAAGAGGTTGCGGCCAGCAACGACGCCTGCTTATTCACATAAGACATATTTAGTTAGTTTCCTGCGAAATTTAATTGATCCTCTGCCCGGCTTTTCTTTCCGAACACCGGACAGTGTCTCAGGGGCTACTGTCTATATTGGGATTTTCTTTTTTGCGTCGCTTACCTCAAAGCCTGTCAGCAGGCTGGTGCAGGCTTCGGTCAGTCCGCTCTTGACGGACTGAACCCTCTCTACCACCGTACCCATAAGGATACGTTGTTCCTCCACAATGGGAGCACCTCGTAGCGCTTCCAGCAGATTATCCGGTGCCTCTGGTTGGACAGAGGTCACCGGCGGTATAGATCTCCGGAACCGTCTTCGGAAGGGGGCCGAACCGAACATGGCCCCCATCGCCAGTCTCCATAGGGATTTGCTTCCCCATGTGTCCGGCGGCCGAGGTTTCGCCCTCTGGCGCCACCCCGATAGCCTCCTGAAGCTCTCCCTGGCCTAGGAAGGTCCTTGGGGACAGCACCTCGTCGTCGCCCTTGGCCTTGGGAGAGTGAGCGGCCGGCGGTGACTCGCTGGCCATCGCCTTTGAATCCAACGAACCTCCCGATGAGGATCGCTGGGAGCTGTCGTGGGCCGGACTGCAATAGTATAATTAAACATGTTAATACCATGAAGAGGAGAGGCCGAATACATGGACGTATACGGGTCTTTAGTACTTACGATGCGGCCAGGGGCCTGCTTCGGGGGGGGGGGGGGGGGGGGGGTCGCTCTGGGCTGCTGTCGACGTCCCACACGGAGTTATCCGCAAGGGGGCCTTTCCCCCTCTTGGGCGCCTCCGCCTCCAGATTTGTAGAGGCCGCCCTCTTCTTCCTTCCCCCATCAAGGGGAGAGCTGCTTTCTTCCTCCTCCTCCTCGTCGTCTTCGGCGGCAGAGGAGTGAGTCTTGTCTTTGAACGATACGTCCGAAGCTCCCTTAAGCAGGGGCCACTGCGGACCCCCTTGGCCTTCTTCTCCGGCGCCTTGTAGGGCGCCGGAACCAGCATCTTTGCCAGGAGTGGGATGACTGGTTCCTCGGGCAAACCTAAAAAAAATAAAATACCTGAAAAAATAAAATAGTGAAGTTTAGATATCTTCCTTGAACAACATCGAATCCGCTCCGCTTTCTCTTCCCATACCTGAAAAAATAAAATAGTGAAGTTTAGATATCTTCCTTGAACAAACAAGTAGAGGATGCACCTTGAGACGAGAAGGACTTACCGCATTGGCAGGATGGGCACGATCGTGCCCGCGGTCCGAGTCTATGTCCGGCCGCGTCTCATTGCCCTTAAAGAGCAACTTCCAGACATCTTTGTGAGTGGTTCCGAAGAGCCTTTCCAAAGTCTGGTGCTTCTCCGGATCAAATTCCCATAAAGGGCATGGTCGGCTCTGGCATGGAAGAATCCGGCGAACTAGCATCAGCTGGATCACGTTGACGAGCTTGATGTTTTTATCCACCATGCTTTGGATGCGCGTTTGCAGCGCTATCAGCTCGTCCGACGAAGACCAGTTTGGGCCCTTCTCTATCCAGGAGGTGAGCCGCATTGGAGCTCCGGATTTGAACTCGGGAGCCGCGGCCCAGGTAGCGTCGCGGGGCTCTGTGATGTAGAACCACTGTTTCTGCCACTCCTTGACGGTCTCCACAAAAGTACCCGTGGGCCATGTAACGTTGGGCATCTTGCTCACCATGGCACCTCCGCACTCTGTGTGTTGGCCATCCACCACCTTCGGCTTCACGTTGAATATCTTGAGCCACAGTCCGAAGTGGGGAGGAATGCGGAGGAAGGCCTCACACACGACAATAAATGCCAAGATGTTGAGGAAGGAGTTCGGGGCTAGATCATGGAAATCTAGCCCATAATAGAACATAAGTCCACGGACAAACGAGTGGAGAGGAAACCCTAACCCGCAGACGAAATGGGGGATGAACACCACCCTCTCATTGGGCTTCGGGGTGGGGACGATTTGCCCCATGGCCGAAAGCCGGTGGGTGATTTCTTTCACCAGGTACCCGGCCGCCCGAAGCTCGGCGATGTCCTTCTCCTTGACGGAGGAGGCCATCCACTTGCCTTGCGCTCCAGATCCGGACATGGTCGAGTGCTTTCTTGAGGCGGAAAAGATGAGGACTTGGGCGCTGGAGCTCGAGAATGGAAGGGCAGAGAGAGAGAAGGCGTGGGTGAAAGAGAGGAATCCTTATCCCCTTATAAAGGCAGTGAATATCAAGCGCCTCCCCACTCGCCTTAAAACTCGCCTATTCCCAAGGGCTGTGCAAATGGCACGGTTGGGTTACCCACGCCCCTATTGATGAGAATCCCGCAATAAGGGGACATGATCTCTGCTTTGACAAGACGTGCCAATGAAAACCGCATCTCGAAACGCGGAACGGCAGGAGAAAATGGTTCGAAATAATGACCGGGCAGACGTGATGTCACCTTACAAAAAGTTCTCAGCGGATTGGGCTCGTGAAATACTATACTCTCTGTGCGGTTGTGTGTGGTACTTGTGTTGCAGATCCAGACATGTTTGTTGTGTCTGAAGACTATCTTGGAGTATTCGGAAAGGGGAACCGGCCTTGCAATGCCAAAGACAATCTGCGCGCCGGACACCTCGTCATTGAAGACTGGTTCAGGGGCTACTGAGGGAGTCCTGGACTAAGGGGTCCTCGGACGTCCGGCCTGTTGGACATGGGCCAGACTAATGGGCTGTGAAGATACAAGACCGAAGACTCTACCCGTGTCCGGATGGGACTCTCTTTGGCATGGAAGGCAGGCTTGGCGACCAATTATGAAGATTCCTTTCTCTGTAACCGACCTTATGTAACCCTAGATCCCTCCGGTGTCTATATAAACCGGAGGGCTAGGTCCATAGAGGCCAATAATCATAATCATAGTCGTACAGGCTAGACTTCTAGGGTTTTAGCCATTACGATCTCGTGGTAGATCAACTCTTGTAAGACTCATAATCATCAAGATCAATCAAGCAGGAAGTAGGGTATTACCTCCGTAGAGAGGGTCCGAACCTGGGTAAACATTGTGTCCCCTATCTCCTGTTACCATCAACCTTAGACGCACAGTTCGGGACCCCCTACCCGAGATCCGTTAGTTTTGGCACCGGCAGAGGGTACGTGGACACACTCCCCCCTCTCATTGCTATGCGTCTCCTAGATAGATCTTGCATGAGCGTAGGAAATTTTTTGAAATTGCATGCTACGTTCCCCAACACTATCCCCGAGGCAGATGTTACTGCTGCCGCCTGAGAAGCAACAGCGGCCGTTTGGGCTGCCTTGGCCGCCCGGACGCACATTGCGGTCGCCCTCATGAAGCTTGTTAGCACACGCCTGGCGGCTGCTGCCGCGCTCTCGCCGGAGTGGGCCGCCGAAGTTGCCCTCATGATGCGGGTCCACATCCCCATCTTTCACCCGCGATGATTGAACAGTGAAATTATATTTGGGGAGCGAGCTAATGTGCTTGACACACTGGCTGTGGACTATAGCCGTCGCACCTTCTCGCGTATGCCGTATGCGTACTATACTCCGACGGTGCTCCAAGATATTTTGTGCTGCATCTCACACGGTTGGTGATAATAAATTGTGTGTGATCTACTTGATTTTTTGTCTTGATTTGAATTACATAATGGGGTCAAAGCTGCAAAGGATGGTGTTTGAATTGCTAGAACTTTATCTGCAGTTAACATGCAACTATAGGTGTGTCGTCAAAAAAATTGGAATTATTCAGGGTTCGTTTGGACGTTTTTATACATTAACTTGGTTTTGTAGGCATTTCAGGTGCATAATTCAAATTTGAACTACACGCACATGCTCCAGTTCATATAAACGGGTTGAAAAATCAAATATGTATCCTTGGTTGCATGCTTAGGTCCCATGCAAGAAATGGGATTGAATGTCAAACACCATGCCACCGTCGCTCGGCTGCAAACATTGAGATACCAGGTTTTTAAATTCTAGTAACCCAAAACTCGTCTGAAATTCATGAAACTTGGCATGCTATCATGGAGCGGCATCAACATGCCGTGATAATTTTTTTGTCCAATTTGGGGCGGGTTTGGTATAAGCTTCTCATAAACCAGAGCATCTCACAACAAGCGTGATGGTTTCGGTAGGGAACGTGCCACCTTTGGGGACGAAACGATATCCGTTGCCTCTTATTGCTTTAAAAATTTCTAGTGTCAACATAGAACAACAGGAGTGTTGTGTTAAATTTTGGAATTTTTTGGGGTTCGTTTGGACATTTTTATACATTAACCGGGTTTTCTAGGCATTTTATGTACATCATTCAAATTTTAACTACATGCACATGCTCCAGTGCATATAAATTGGTTGAAAAATCAAATATGTGTCCTTGGTTGCATACTTAGGACCCGTGCAAGAAATGGGAATGAATGTCAAACACCCTGCCATCGTCACTGGGCCGCAAACATTGAGATACCTGGTTTTTAAATTCTAGTAAATCCAAAACTCGTCTTAAATTCATGAAACTTGGCATGCTATCATGGGTGGCATCAACATGCCGTGGTAAAAAAAGTTGTCCCATTTGGGGCAGGTTTGGTATAAGCTTCTCACAACAAGCGTGATTGTTTCGGTAGGGAACGTGCCACCTTTGGGGACGAAACAATATCTATTGCCTCTTATTGCTTTCAAATTTTTTTCTAGTGTCAACATAGACCAACAGGAGTGTTGTGTTAAATTTTGGAATTTTTTAGGGTTCATTTGGACATTTTATACATTAACTGGGTTTTCTAGGCATTTTATATGCATAATTCAAATTTGAACTACATGCACATGCTCCGGTGCATATAAATTGGTTGAAAAATCAAATCTGTGTCCTTGGTTGCATGCTTAGGTCCCATGCAAGAAATGGGAATGAATGTCAAGTACCCTGCCACCGTCACTAGGCCGCAAACATTGAGATACTTGGTTTTTAAATTCTAGTAAATCCGAAACTCGTCTGAAATTCATGAAACTTGGCATGCTATCATGGAGCGGCATCAATATGCCGTGGTAAATTTTTTGTCCCAGTTGGGGCAGGTTTGGGTACAAGCTTCTCAAAACAAGTGTGACGGTTTCGGCAGGGAACGTGCCACCTTTGGGACAAAACGATATCTGTTGCCTCTTATTTCTTTCAAATTTTTTCTAGTGTCAACATAGAACAACATGAGTGTTGTGTTAAATTTTTGAATTTTTTGGGGTTCGTTTGGACATTTTTATAAATTTGCTGGGTTTTCTAAGCATTTTATGTGCATAATTCAAACTTGAACTACATGCCCATGCTCCAGTGCATATAAATTGGTTGAGAAATTAAATCTGTGTCCTTGGTTGCATGCTTAGGTCCCATGCAAGAAATGGGAATGAATGTCAAACATCCTGCCACCGTCACTGGGCCGCAAACATTGAGATACCTGGTTTTTAAATTCTAGTAAATCCAAAACTCGTCTGAAATTCATGAAACTTGGCATGCTATCAAGGAGCGGTATCAACATACCGTGGTAAAAAATTGTCCTATTTGTGGCAGGTTTGGGTATAAGCTTCTCACAACAAGCGTGATGGTTTCGGTAGGGAACGTGCCACCTTTCGGGACGAAACGATATCCGTTGCCTCTTATTGCTTTCAAATTTTTTCTAGTGTCAACATAGAACAACAGGAGTGGTGTGTTAAATTTTGGAATTTTTCGGGGTTCATTTGGACATTTTTATACATTAGCTTGGTTTTCTAGGCATTTTATGTGCATAATTCAAATTTGAACTACATGCACATGCTCCGGTGCATATAAATTGGTTGGAAAATCAAATCTATGTCCTTGGTTGCATGCTTAGGTCCCATGCAAGAAATGGGAATGAATGTCAAACACCCTGCATGCCACCGTCACTCGGCCGCAAACATTGAGATACCAGGATTTTAAATTCTAGTAAATCCAAAACTCGTCTAAAATTCATGAAACTTGGCATGCTATCATGGAGCGGCATCAACATGCCGTGGTAAAAATTTATCGCAGTTAGGGCAGGTTTGGGTACAAGCTTCTCACAACAAGCGTGATGGTTTTGATAGGGAACGTGCCACCTTTGGGGACGAAACGATATCTGTTGCCTCTTATTGCTTTCAAATGTTTTCTAGTGTCAACATAGAACAATAGGAGTGTTGTGTTAAATTTTGGAATTTTTCGGGGTTCCTTTGGACATTTTTATACATTAACTGGGTTTTCTAGGCATTTTATGTGCATAATTCAAACTTCAACTACATGCACATGCTCCAGTGCATATAAATTGGTTGAAAAATCAAATCTGTGTCCTTGGTTGCATGCTTAGGTCCCATGCAAGAAATGGGAATGAATGTCAAACACCGTGCGACCATCACTAGGCCGCAGACATTGAGATACCTGGTTTTTAAATTCTGGTAAATCCAAAACTCGTCTGAAATTCATGAAACATGGCGTGTTATCATGGAGCGGCATCAACATGCCGTGGTAAAAATTTGTCCCAGTTGGGGCAGGTTTGGGTACAAGCTTCTCACAACAAGCGTGATGGTTTCGGTAGGGAACGTGCCACCTTTGCGGACGAAACGATATCCATTGCCTCTTATTGCTTTCAAATTTTTTCTAGTGTCAACAGAGAACAACTGGAGTGTTGTGTTAAATTTTGGAATTTTTCCGGGTTTGTTTGGACATTTTTATACAATAATTGGGTTTTATAGGCATTTTATGTGCATAATTCAAATTTGAACTACATGCATATGCTCCAGTGCATATAAATTGGCTGAAAAATCAAATCTGTGTCCTTGGGTGCATGCTTAAGTCCCATGCAAGAAATGGGAATGAATTTCATACACCAGGGCACTGTTGATTGCCGGCAAAACGTTGAGATACTTTATTTTTAAATTCTTGTAAATCCAAAACTCGTCTGAAATTCATGAAACTTGACATGCTATCATGGAATGGCACCCGATATGTTGTGGTATTTTTCGTGTCCATTTTGAGAGAAGGCGCACCCGAATAACAGCCAACAAAGGCATTTTGAAACAAATAGCTGCCACTGTAACATCTCAAACGTTTTGTATAATTTAAATTGTGTGCGTTCTGTTAACCATTCAGGTGACGCCATGCCTCACTCTTTTAATGGCTAGGAGGTGCCATGCGGACATGTGCTTAAGTGCTTGACTAAACGGGAGGCGTGCGAGCTGTACTCCAATACGGAGGCTCACCGGGAAACGTGCGAGCTGTACGCCGCGCAGGCTCACCGGGAAACATGCGAGCTATACGCCGTGCAGGCTCACCGGGAAGCGAGTCCTTTGACTTCCATGGCCGCCGCCTTGCTCGCATCCTCTCCATTGATGGCGCCCAAGCCGCAGTTTAATATGGTTTTTAAATATAAACACTCATCGCAAACGTTTTAGTTAGAACATCCATATGCAAACCGACAACTTCCCCAGGGAGCCAAGGGAAAATGTGCTGAACAGGATTTCTGCAGCTCTTGATCGCAAACGTTTTAGTTAGCACACCCATATGCAAACCGACAGCTTCCCCAGGAAGCCAAGAGAAAATGTGCCAAGCAGGATTTCTGTAGCTCTTGATCGCACACGTTTTAGATAGAACACCCGTATGCAAAGTGAGAGCTATGGTGTTCCCCCTTAATTCGAGGGAAAATTCGCAGCGTAGGATTTGTGCATCCCTTCAACGCAAACGGTTTTTCTGGATGATCCGTGTGCAACCACGTACAAAAAATTTGGTAAGATTTGCATCTGTCTTATTGGGTATGTTGCCATTTGTCAAACAGGAAAGATTGACATTTGTTGATCTAGTAACATTGCCATTTGTCAATCCTTGTAACACTGCGATTTGTCAAAATATGCAGCTAAAAATCACTAACACTATCTAATTTTTGCAACTAAAATTCAGTAATTAAGCATAGATTTTGTTATTAGATTAATCAGTCGTTCTTAATTTATACAAACAGTTCAACTTGACAGCTGAACCGACCAAACTTTTCCCCAATTGTTGCCAACCACGTACTGAAATAGTAGTTCAACTATATATACTAGCTAATTTTAAGTATGTTGTACAGTTCCACCACATCTATAGTCAGATGAACTGAACAAAATAGCCCCTAAATACTACTACTACTACTACTACTACTACTACTACTACTACTACTACTACTACTACTACTACTACTACTACTACTACTACGGAGGGGCTTTGTGCTACTTCCGGCAGCCTCTCCTCTGCCGAGCGCGCTCATTAAGAGGCAGAGGAGGAGGAGGAGCCTACCGACGAGATGGACAACTGCAATACGGTGCCTGCCACTACTGCACGCTCAGCGACTCTCGCCAGCTCGAACGCCCACTGCCGCTCCAGACGACCCCTCTTGAAGCGGCTGGAGTGCTCGTAGATCTCCTAATTCCTCACCTCTGCGTCGGCATGTGCTGCGGCCACGGCTGCGGTAAGGCTCTTTGCATGCTCGACGAGGCGCTCCTCCTCCACCCGCAGGAACTCGATTTAGCGCGCAAGGTCGCTGACGCACGTGCAGGCCTCCACCTCTGCCTCCCTCCTTCGGGCGGCGGTGGCGGAGCGGGTGATGATCCCGGCGGTCGATAGTGGGCTGGCGCCACGGCAGCCGACGATAGGGTAGCGGCCACGACGGCCACCTCCCCGCGGTGGCGGAGCGGGTGATCGTGGCCGGTAGTGGGGTGGCGGCCACGACGGCCACCTCCCACCCGCGGGCCGCTTTGGCGAAGCGGGTGATGGTTGGCAGTGGGGTGTCGGCTACGACGGCCACCTCCCGCCTTCGGGCCGCGGCGGCGGAGCAGGCGATGTCCTTGGCTTTCGACGGTGGTGTGGCGGCAACGGCGGCAGGCAACAACTGCCGACAGGCAGCGGCGGCAGAGCATGTGGTGGGTGTTCCGTGCACACCCAACAGGGACGCCACGCGCTCTACACTACGCTGGGGACTGCGCCGTCGCCGCAGTGTAGCCTCCCAGCTAGAGCTATCCTCTGATGACGGCGGAGTGGCTGAGCGACGATGATGGACCAGTGCCATTGGCGATTATGGGAGAAGTAGACGAGATAAGCTACAGGGAGGGGGGGGGGAAATGTGACGCAGGACTCGCCGGCCCTGAGGGTTTATATAGCAGGGCAGTAAGCATTGGAATTTTGGGGGATTTCACCGAGTCGGGCGGGAAGCTTGCGCGGGAACCTGCGAGGTTGCGCGGGAACGGGCTCACCGACGATTCATTGGCGCCACTTCGAGTTACCGTTTGGCCAAAAGAACGCCCCCGCGTGCTGTGCAAGCTTGCGCTGTAAGCCGTCTGCCGCAGCGGGGTGACAAGACGTTCGAGAGGAGGACGAAAGGACACGTACACATACGGTTAATACAAAAAAAACGTTTGCAATTTAATTACCTACTATACCCCCGTCCTGGTTTATAAGTACGATTTAACTCATAAAATACGAATGCATGTCGCCAAAGATTATATCGTTGGATTCGTATTTGAACATAGTTTCCAGTTATACAATTATTGTAACATGCATTAACACGTATTTGGTTAAATTTAAGGTTATATACCAGCAAGCGTTTGCGCGCAACACACACGGCTTATTCCATCACAAACAGCTCAGATGGATCAACTGTATGCCACGTATCGCACTGATACGTCTCCATCGTATCTATAATTTTTGATTGTTCCATGCCAATATTCTACAACTTTCATATACTTTTGGCAACTTTTTATACTATTTTTGGGACTAACATATTGATCCAGTGCCCAGTGCGAGTTCCTGTTTGTTGCATTTTTTTGTTTCGCAGAAAATCCATATCAAACGGAGTCCAGACGGGATAAAAACTGACGGAGATTTTTTGGGAATATTTATGAATTTTGGGAAGTGGAATCAATGTGAGACGATGCCCGAGGGGGCCACGAGGCGGGGGATACGCCCCAGGGGGGCAGGCGTGCCCCTGACCCTCGTGGACACCCCGTAAGGCGGTTGGAGCCCTTCTTTCGCCGCAAGAAAGCTAATATCCGGATAGAAATCGTGTTCAAATTTCAATCCAATCGGAGTTAGGATCTCCGGGAATATAAGAAACGGTGAAAGGCCAGAATCTGGAACGCAGAAACAGAGAGAGACAGAGAGACATATCCAATCTCGGAGGGGCTCTCGCCCCTCCCATGCCATGGAGACAAAGGACCATAGGGAGAACCCTTCTCCCACCTAGGGAGAAGGCCAAGGAAGAAGGAGAAGGAGGGGGGCTCTCGCCCCCTCGCTTCCGGTGGCGCCGGAATGCCGCCGGGGCCATCATCGTCACCGCAATCTACACCAACACCTCCGTCATCTTCACCAACATCTTCATCACCTTCCCCCATCTATCTACATCGGTCCACTCTCCCGCAACACGCTGTACCCTCTACTTGAACATGGTGCTTTATTCTTCATATTATTATCCAATGATGTGTTGCCATCCTATGATGTCTGAGCAGATTTTCATTGTCCTATCGGTAATTGGTGAATTGCTATGATTTGTTTAATTTGCTTGTGGTTATGTTGCTGTCCTTTGGTGCCCACCATATGAGCGTGCGAGTGGATCACACCATAGGGTTAGTTGTATGTTGATAGGACTATGTATTGGAGGGCAAGAGTGACAGAAGCTTCAACCTAGCATATAAATTGATGCATACGGGGTTGAAGGGGGACCAATATATCTTAATGCTATGGTTGGGTTTTACCTTAATGAACGTTAGTAGTTGTAGATGCTTGCTAATAGTTCCAATCATAAGTGCATAGAATTCCAAGTCAGGGATGACATGCTAGCACTGGCCTCTCCCACATAAAACTTGCTATCGGTCTAGTAAAGTAGTCAATTGCTTAGGGACAATTTCGCAACTCCTACCACCACTTTTCCACACTCGCTATACTAACTTTAGTGCTTCTTTACCTAAACAGCCCCTAGTTTTTATTTACGTGCTCTTTATATTCTTGCAAACCTATCCAACAACACCTACAAAGTACTTCTAGTTTCATACATGTTCTAGGTAAAGCGAACGTTAAGCGTGCGTAGAGTTGTATCGGTGGTCGATTGAACTTGAGGGAATATTTGTTCTACCTTTAGCTCCTCGTTGGGTTCGACACTCTTACTTATCGAAAGAGGCTACAGTTGATCCCCTATACTTGTGGGTTATCAAGACCTTTTTCTGGTGCCGTTGACGGGGAGTTATAGCGTGGTGTGAATATTCTCGTGTGTGCTTGTTTGCTTTATCACTAAGTAATTTTTATTTTCTGTTCTAACTTGTTCTCTATCTTTATTTATTGATATGGAACACGAAATACCAAAAAAAATAGGTGTACTTGCTACTCATGGAGATGGGGAACCTCCTAAAACCCTCGATGCTGGTTGTGTGAAAAATATTATACACTACTTTAATAATCCTGAGAAAACCCCATTCAATTATGTAATGGGAGACACGTTGGATCAACGTGAATCCTTTAGGGACTATCGCTTGGCTCAAAAAGGGAAACTATTATGAGATCAAATTCATATGTTGCATTGGTATGCTCGGGAACTATGCTTGAGATATGATTATACTTCTTGCTCTAGGATGAAGGCTCCACACCTTCCCTTTTCATGCAAATTTAATGATGATAAAACCTTGGCTTCTTATGCTAATGGTATATATTATTACTATGATGTGGAACAAATAGAGGAATTCGTTGCCTTTATGGGTGCTTATGAAATTGAATCTTTGTTTAAAGAGTGTGAAAATCTTTATGATGCTGTTTACAGACCTGAAAAATTTGCTATACTTAAATATTGTTATGAGAATTATGAATACAATTCCGATATTGATGCATTTATTGAGAAAGTCTCCGCTGTCCAAGAAGAGACTAATATTTTGCAGGAAACTATGGAAGAAGAAATTACTGAAACTGTGAGCTCATTAGATGAAAAAGATGAGGAGGAGAGCGAAGAACAAAAGGAGGAAGAGCGGATTGATCACCCGTGCCTACCTTCTAATGAGAGTAACTCTTCAACTCATACATTGTTTAATTTCCCTTCGTGCTTACCGAAGGATGATTGCTATGATAGTCGTTATGATCCCTTTGATTCTTTTGAAATATCCCTTTTTGATGATGCTTGCTATGCTTGTGGCCAAGATGCCAATATGAATTATGCTTATGGAGATGAACTTTCTATAGTTCCTTATGTTAAACATGAAATTGTCGCTATTGCACCCACGCATGATACTCCTATTATCTTTTTGAATTCTCCCGACTACACTATATCGGAGAAGTTTGCCCTTATTAAGGGTTATATTGATGGGTTGCGTTTTACTACTACACATACTGATTTTGATAGATATAATATGCATGTGTTTGCTGCTCCTACTTGCAATTATTATGAGAGAGGAACTACATCTCCGCCTCTCCATGTTTCCAATACGATAAAATTGCAAGAAACTGTTTATACTATGGATTGGCCTTTACTAAGTGTGCATGAATTGTTCTTTTATGACATGCCGATGCATAGGAAGAGAGTTAGACTTCGTCATTGCTTGATATATGTTGCTTTGTGCTCACTAATAAATGCCAAATCATTGCTAATTCAAATTGGTTTTGATATACCTTGGGATCCGGGTGGATCCATTACTTGAGCACTATATGCCTAGCTTAATGGCTTTAAAGAAAGCGCTGCCAGGGAGACAACCCGGAAGCTTTAGAGAGTAATTTATTTCTGTTGTGTGCTTTTATAAAGTTTAAAAACAAAAAAATAAAGAGGGGAACCCAAAACTTTTCAAAAAGGAAAGTGAAAGTGAGAGAGACAAGCATTGTTGAAGTGGGAGAGCTCCTTGAACTTTGTTCATGCTGACGGAAACTTTGTGAATCTTAATTACAGAAACTTTTCAATAAAAATAATTATCCCCTTGTATAATTCCATTGTATTATAAAAATAATGTGCCAAGATTAGCCTTTAGGATGTTTACATTGCTTGTTGGTTTGTGCGGTGCAAGACAGAAACTTTGCTGTAGTGCGCGATTTTTCATATTTTTTACTGGAACGTCAAACGGTTCTGAAACTTTTCCACTGTCTTTCCATACAATTTTTTTATTTTTCCTAATTTTTCAGAATTTTTGGAGTACAAGAGGTATGGTGAATGTTCAGATTACTACAGACTGTCCTGTTTAAGACAGATTCTGTTTTTGATGCATAGTTTGCTTGTTTTGATGAAACTATTGATTTCTATCAGTGGATTAAGCCATGGAAAAGTTATATTACAGTAGCTACAATTAAAAAACAAAATATGAATCGGTTTGCAACAAAACTTAGAGTAGTGATTTGCTTTATTATACTAACGGATCTTACCGAGCTTTCTGTTGAGTTTTGTGTGGATGAAGTGTTCGAAGATCGAGGAGGTCCCGATATGAGGAGAAGGAGGAGAGGCAAGAGCTCAATCTTGGGGATGCCCAATGCACCCCAAGTAAATATTCAAGGAGACTCAAGCGTCTAAGCTTGGGGATGCCCCGGAAGGCATCCCATCTTTCTTCAACAAGTATCGGTATGTTTTCGGTTTTGTTTCGTTCATGTGATATGTGCAAATCTTGGAGCTTCTTTTGCATTTAGTTTTCACTTTTCTTTTATGCACCATGCTGGTATGAGATAGTCCATCTTTTATTTATAGAATGCTCATTGCACTTCACTTATATCTTTTGAGTATGGCTTTATAGAATGCTTCATGTGCTTCACTTATACCATTTGAAGTTTGGATTGCCTGTTTCTCCTCACATAGAAAACCGCCATTTGTAGAATGCTCTTTTGCTTCACTTATAATTGTTAGAGCGTGGGCATATCTTTTGTAGAAAGAATTAAACTCTCTTGCTTCACTTATATCTATTTAGAGAGATGACAGGAATTGGTCATTCACATGGTTAGTCATAAATCCTACATAAAACTTGTAGATCACTGAATATGATATGTTTGATTCCTTGCAATAGTTTTGCGATATAAAGGTGGTGATATTAGAGTCATGCTAGTGAGTAATTGTGGATTAGTAGAAATACTTGTGTTGAGGTTTGTGATTCCCGTAGCATGCACGTATGGTGAACCGTTATGTAACGAAGTTGGAGCATGAGATATTTTTTGATTGCCATCCTTTGTGTGGAGGTCGGGGGTGCACGATGGTTAACTCCTACCAACCTCCCCCCTAGGAGTATGCGTGTAGTACTTTGTTTCGATGGCTAATAAATTTTTGCAATAAGTATGTGAGTTCTTTATGACTAATGTTGAGTCCATGGATTATACGCACTCTCACCCTTCCATCATTGCTAGCTTCTTCGGTACCGTGCATTGCCCTTTCTCACCTCGAGAGTTGGTGCAAACTTCGCCGGTGCATCCAAACCCCGTGATAGGATACACTCTATCACACATAAGCCTCCTTATATCTTCCTAAAAACAGCCACCATACCTACCTATTATGGCATTTGCATAGCCATTCTGATATATATTGCCATGCAACTTCCATCATCATCATATACATGACCTGAGCATTCATTGTCATATTGCTTTGCATGATCGTAAGATAGCTAGCATGACATTTTCATGGCTTGTCTGTTTTTTGATGTCATTGCTACGCTAGATCATTGCACATCCTGGTACACCGCCGGAGTCATTCATATAGAGTCATATCTTTGTTCTAGTATCAAGTTGTAATATTGAGTTGTAAGTAAATAGAAGTGTGATGATCATCATTATTAGAGCATTGTCCCGAAAAAAAGAGAGGCCAAAGAAGCCTAAATAAAAAATGGGGGCCAAAGAAGCCCGCCAAAAAAAAAGAAAAAAGGGACAATGTTACTATCCTTTTTCTACACTTGTGCTTCAAAGTAGCACCATGATCTTTATGATAGAGAGTCTCTTATTTTGTCACTTTCATATACTAGTGGGAATTTTCATTATAGAACTTGGCTTGTATATTCTGATGATGGGCTTCCTCAAATGCTCGAGGTCTTCATGAGCAAGCAAGTTGAATGCACACCCACTTAGTTCCCAGTTTGAGCTTTCATACACTTATAGCTCTTAGTGCATCCGTTGCATGGCAATCCCTACTCCTCACATTGACATCAATTGATGGGCATCTCCATAGCCCGTTGATTAGCCGCGTCGATGTGAGACTTTCTCCTTTTTGTCTTCTCCACACAACCTCCACCATCATATTCTATTCCACCTATAGTGCTATATCCATGGCTCACACTCATGTTTTGCGTGAAAGTTGAAAAAGTTTGAGAATACTAAAGTATGAAACAATTGCTTGGCTAAAATCAGGGTTGTGCATGGTTTGCATATTTTGTGTGGTGAAGATGGAGCATAGCCAGACTATATGATTTTGTAGGGATAACTTTGTTTGGCCATGTTGTTTTGAAAAGACATGATTGCTTTATTAGTATGCTTGAAGTATTATTGTCTTAATGTCAAATGATAGACTATTGCTTTGAATCACTCGTATCTTAATACTCATGCCATGATTTGATTACATGATCAAGATTATGCTAGGTAGCATTCCACATCAAAAAATATCTTTTTTATCATTTACCTACTCGAGGACAAGCAGGAATTAAGCTTGGGGATGTTGATACGTCTCCGTCGTATCTATAATTTTTTATTGTCCCATGCCAATATTCTACAACTTTCATATACTTTTGGCAAATTTTTATACTATTTTTGGGACTAAAATATTGATCCAGTGCCCAGTGCCAGTTCCTGTTTGTTACATGTTTTTTGTTTCGCAGGAAATCCATATCAAACGGAGTACAAACGGGATAAAAACTGGCGGAGATTTGTTTTGGAATATTTATGAATTTTGGGAAGTGGAATCAACGCGAGACGATGCCCGAGGGGGCCACGAGGCAGGGGGCGCGCCCCAGGGGGGCAGGCACGCCCCTGACCCTCGGGGGTACCCCGTAAGGTGGTTGGAGCCCTTCTTTCGCCACAAGAAAGCTAATATTCGGATAGAAACCGTGTTCAAATTTCAATCCAATCGGAGTTACGGATCTCCGAGAATATAAGAAACGGTGAAAGGCCAGAATCTGGAACGTAGAAACAGAGAGACAGATCCAATCTCGGAGGGGCTCTCGCCCCTCCGACGCCATGGAGACCAAGGACCAGAGGGATAACCCTTCTCCCACCTAGGGAGAAGGCCAAGGAAGAAGGAGAAGGAGGGGGCTCTCTCACCCTCGTTTCCGGTGGCGCCGTAACGCCGTCGGGGCCATCATCATCATCGCAATCTACACCAACACCTCCGTCATCTTCACCAACATCTTCATCACCTTTCCCCATCTATCTACAGCGGTCCACTCTCCCGAAACCCGCTGTACCCTCTACTTGAACATGGTGCTTTATGCTTCATATTATTATCCAATGATGTGTTGCCATCCTATCATGTCTGAGTAGATTTTCGTTGTCCTACCGGTAATTGGTGAATTGCTATGATTAGTTTAATTTTCTTGTGGTTATGTTGCTGTCCTTTGGTTCCCATCATATGAGCGCGCGCGTGGATCACACCATAGGGTTAGTTGTATGTTGACAGGACTATGTATTGGAGGGCAAGAGTGACAGAAGCTTCAACCTAGCATAGAAATTGATGCATACAGGATTGAAGGGGGACCAATATATCTTAATGCTATGGTTGGGTTTTACCTTAATGAACGTTAGTAGTTGCGGATGCTTGCTAATAGTTCCAATGATAAGTGCATAGAATTCCAAGTCAGGGATGACATGCTAGCAGTGGCCTCTCCCACATAAAACTTGCTATCGGTCTAGTAAAGTAGTCAATTGCTTAGGGACAATTTCACAACTCCTACCACCACTTTTCCACACTCGCTATACTAACTTTATTGCTTCTTTACCTAAAAAGCCCCTGGTTTTTATTTACGTGCTATTTATATTCTTGCAAACCTATCTAACAACACCTACAAAGTACTTCTAGTTTCATACTTGTTCTAGGTAAAGCGAACGTTAAGCATGCGTAGAGTTGTATCGGTGGTCGATAGAACTTGAGGGAATATTTGTTCTACCTTCAGCTCCTCGTTGGGTTTGACACTCTTACTTACCGAAAGAGGCTACAATTGATCCCCTATACTTGTGGGTTATCATGCACACACAACTCTAATCTGATTCGTGCTTGATGTCTCAGACATTGCTCGACAGTTCGTCTTATTTGCCACGTATCACTGTGCCGGCCTCTGCTCGCGTCCCTCGGCAAGCTCTGCTCGCCGTTAGGCACTGCAGCGCGCTGTGCTCACCATTAGGCATCGCGGCGCGCTCTGCTCGTGTCCGTCGGCGCGCTCTGCTCCCGTCTGTCGGCGCGCTCGACTTGTGGACAACTTTTCCTTGCGTGTTCAACTTCTATATGCATATATATATGGTTGCGTGCCATTGAGGCGACCGCGGAGCGCTCTTCTCGCGTCCCTCCGCGCGCGCTCTGCCAGCGGTTGGGCGTGCGCACGATCACGTCTGGGGCCCCATATGCATGCGGTTGCGCCGCGCGCGTTGCTACGCGATGCAGTTACGTGCGGCACGATAGAGTTACACATTGCAAATTAGAACTGCCAATAGGGCCTGCCGATACTCCAGGCCGTCCGGCTCCCCCTTTAATTCCCACGGCCATTATAACCTTAGTCTCTTCAACCTTTCGATCGCGCCCCACAACACAACAAGCACACCCACGACGACACATAGAGAGGGGATGTCTAGCAGCGCTCCAATGGAATTCGGTGAGCATAAAGTGGAGACCCACGCGAGGGAGACAGATCTCTCGGTGGTGTACACCATCGACCCGGCCGTGGTGGACAACTACATCAACACCGTTGAGCAGTTGCTTTCTCGAGACAAGTACAAGGTGGTCGACATCGACCTCCAGTACACCGCCGGCCGTCCCAACATAGATCAGAAGGTTGCCATCGCCCGGTTGTGCGTGCGCCATCATGTCCTCATCTACCACTACTGCATGGCCACAGAGCCTTGCGACCGTTTCACCAGGTTTGTCAATAGCACACTACTCAGGATGCTGCTAACGCGACACTACGATCAGATACCCTTTCACGAAACTGTGTGCGATGCATTAATCACAAACGGGGATGTAAAAAAACCATCAAAAAAGGTGCAAAACATTTGCAATGGAGGATGCATCAAACACGGTTCAGAATTTAGTTGCGTGTGTGATCCAAGGCATACGGTTCAGCCCAATGAACCGTTTGCAATGCGGCGGAACAAAAGAACCGGGCAGCCTGATGAAGGCGTGTGCGATGTACATCATACGGTTCACTTGGATGAACTGTTTGTGATTAGGCAACACAAAAGAAACGGTCAGCCAGATCAAGGTGTGTGCGATGTACTACATGCGGTTCACCCGGACGAACTGTTTGCGTTGAGACAAGAGAACAGAAACGGTTAAATATAACAAATACCATAAATATTGCAAGTTCAAATTCAAAGATTGCAACGCCCAAATTCAAACATTGCCTACTGCGTCATTTCTGAAAAGGGATCAGCCGCTGACAAGTGATGTATGGGTTTGACACAATAACTTCCAATTGCTTTGCCATATGCTCTTCCAATACGAAGTTTGGCATTTTTGGAGGCACTTCCATTCCGCAGTACCAGCCGCCTCTCATAATCATACCATTGATCTTTCCTAATTAAATGCGTGTTCAACCTCAGTACCCTCAGCACCTTTGCTCTGGCAAGAAAGAACATGGCGAGTGTAATCTCCGGTGGGGTCCCTCGGTAGGAGTTCAAAGTAATATTTGAGAGATGCAGATCCAGGAATTCGATGTGATTGTTGTTATCAACATCTTCCACCGGGCCTAATATGCACTGCAAAAGAAGAGAACGTGTTACTGCCTACATGCAGTTTTGAACACTGCTACACGCCCATTTGGTTTGCAGGATTTGTAAAATGCACCAACGTGCCATCTTCGATCTGTCATGATTAACATGGGCATTAATTTGATTACAATCTAGAAACATGTAGCCTTCTTCACAAGAGGTTGGATTGGATGAAAAATTCCCTAAGAAAACTAGTACAGATGAATCCAAAGGAGAAATGCTTATGGACGATTGTAACCATATGAATGAAGCAACCATTATGGGGTGGGGGTGTATGTCCTAAAAACCTCCAAAATTCCTTCAGAAATCGTAGTACATAGTCATTGTAAACTTGGGAAAAGGTGCAAAAAATTGAACTCCCTTATGGTTAACATTTAACAGGAAAGGAACATCACCTCGATATACAGCTTCTTCAGGCACGGAAAGCATCTCAGGCAACTGAAAACTTGGTCCAGGTTGGGGACGACAGATTCTAGTGCCAAGACCTTCACTGTGCCCAGAGTCTGGGTGAAGCTTCGCTGGATGACAGACGAACATACATCTTCAAAACTAGAAATAACGTTGATATCAAGAAGGAGAGGTATATAAGGCGACTGTTGTACCTGAAAGTTGTAGTATTTGACAGACGAGTAGCCCACCACTTTCAATTTTGGCGCAGAAATGACATTGATTCTTTTTGGACCTTGTTGATCAACTACAAGTAATCTCTCAAGTGAAGGTGTGTCTTGGATGACCATATTGTCGTCCACCTTTTGTGATCTCTCGTTGCAGCACCAGCAACACACATAAATAGTGTGGAGAGTCTTGGAGGCGATGTGCAAGGTACTCGACCAATTCATCGCCTGGAGACGAAGGAACTCGAGTGCAGTACAGCCCCGGAGCAGGCGCTCCATGTCATGCTTTGGGATGTGGACGGCGACGAGCTCGAGGTGCTTCAGTCGTGGTAGAAAAAGAGCGGGCGCGTCATTAGGGGGGGATGGCAGTTCATGAACTTGGCGAGCCGCAGCGTGGGCGCGAAGCAGAGCGCGGACGTTGGCAGCAAGCTCATATGCCCATCATTATAACTTAGCTTCTCAAGCTAATCTATGGCGCGGGATCGGAACCACTCGTCAAGCTTGGCTCGCTCCTTGCCATTGGAACGGAACTTGCCCGTGATAAGGCCTTTGATTGGGCCATGGTGACTGCCGAGGATCTGGGAGAACGCATCCAAGCTTTGGCGATAGCCATGGCAGAGCTTGTGGGCGTGGAGGAGGTCGACATGGGTGCGGAGCCATAGGGTGCGCCACCGCCGGGAAACGGCGGCTGTCCTCGCCCGATTCTGATTGGGAGGAGGGATATGATGACTATCAACATATCATCGGGGAGGTTGTTGATGAAGTCTAGGCCTGCTGGAGTCGCTTGCGGTTCTTTCTCGACCTGCCTCCGCTTGTTGGCAGCCTCGTTCTCCACCTCGTCGGTGGGGACGGGAACCTCTGTCTCCATATTCACGCCGTGCTCCGGTGCTTCAGCAGCCCCGGCGTCGCCACTCCCTCCGATGGGGCGCTTCGGCGGCATCCTCGTACACTGACGGCTTTGAGGACTCAGAGCGGCATCGAGGATGCGGGCGGAGAGAGAGAGAGAGGAATTGTGTGTGTGGCGAGGATGGGGGTGCGGCCGCTCGGCGGCGCCATTAATATAGACTAGTGGGAGCGAGGCGGGCGGCGGTCCAAGGCTGTCTCGCTTCCCGGTGAGAACGACTGCTTAATCTCTAGTATGAATGAAATCTATGATTAATTACTGAATTTTAGTTGCAAAAAATAGATAGTGATGTTGATCTTTAGCTGCATATTTTGACAAATCGCAGTGTCTCTTGGCTTAGCGCCGAAGTCTAGCTTTAATTTGCTTACCGTAATCTGAACCTTTTGCGTTGAAGAGATGCACAGATCCTGCGTTGATCAGCTTGTACGCTTCCCGGTGAGCCTGCGCACCGGACTGCGCTCGCACGCCTCCCGTTCAGTCAAGCAGCTGTCCACACGGCACCTCCTATAGCCATTAAAACAAAGAGACATGGCGTCATGTGAATGGTTAACCGAACGCACACGGTTAGAATTATACAAACGTTTGAGATATTAAAGTGGCAGCTATTTTTTTTCAAAATGCCTTTGTTGGCTGTCATTATTCGAGTGCGCCGTCTCTCAAAATGGACACGAAAAATACCACAGCATGTCGGGTGCCCTTCCATGATAGCATGCCAAGTTTCATGAATTTCAGACGAGTTTTGGATTTACTAGAATTAAAAACCAGGCATCTCAATGTTTTGCCGGCAATCAACGGTGCCCTGGTGTTTGAAATTCATTCCCATTTCTTGCATGGGACCTAAGCATGCACCCAAGGACACAGATTTGATTTTTCAACCAATTTATATGCACTGGAGCATGCGCATGTAGTTCAAATTTGAATTATGCACATAAATGCATTGAAAAACTCAGTTAATGCATAAAAATGTCCAAACGAACCCCGAAAAATCACAAAAATCACACAACACTCCTGTTGTTCTATGTTGACATGAGAAAAAAACTTGAAAGCAATAAGAGGCAATGGATATCGTTTCGTCCCCAAAGGTGGCACGTTCCC
Source organism: Triticum aestivum (assembly GCF_018294505.1). Lineage (NCBI taxonomy): Eukaryota > Viridiplantae > Streptophyta > Magnoliopsida > Poales > Poaceae > Triticum > Triticum aestivum. Next base: position 8,867,884 of record NC_057814.1, read on the forward strand.
TACCGAAAACCATCATGCTTGTTGTGAGAAGCTCCGGTTTGTGAGAAGCATATACCCAAACCTGCCCCAAATGGGACAAAATTTGTACCACGGCATGTTGATGCCGCTCCATGATAGCATGCCAAGTTTCATGAATTTCAGACGAGTTTTGGATTTACTAGAATTTAAAAACCAGGCATCTCAATGTTTTGCCGGCAATCAACGGTGCCTGGTGTTTGAAATTCATTCCCATTTCTTGCATGGGACCTAAGCATGCACCCATGGACACATATTTGATTTTTCAACCAATTTATATGCACTGGAGCATGCGCATGTAGTTCAAATTTGAATTATGCACATAAATGCATTGAAAACTCAGTTAATGCATAAAAATGTCCAAACGAACCCCGAAAAATCACAAAAATTCACACAACACTCCTGTTGTTCTATGTTGACACGAGAAAAAAACTTGAAAGCAATAAGAGGCAATGGATATCGTTTCGTCCCCAAAGGTGGGACGTTCCCTACCGAAAACCATCATGCTTGTTGTGAGAAGCTCCGGTTTGTGAGAAGCATATACCCAAACCTGCCCCAAATGGGACAAAATTTGTACCACGGCATGTTGATGCCGCTCCATGATAGCATGCCAAGTTTCATGAATTTCAGACGAGTTTTGGATTTACTAGAATTTAAAAACCAGGCATCTCAATGTTTTGCCGGCAATCAACGGTGCCCTGGTGTTTGAAATTCATTCCCATTTCTTGCATGGGACCTAAGCATGCACCCAAGGACACAGATTTGATTTTTCAACCAATTTATATGCACTGGAGCATGCGCATGTAGTTCAAATTTGAATTATGCACATAAATGCATTGAAAACTCATTAATGCATAAAAATGTCCAAACGAACCCAAAAAAATCACAAAAATTCACACAACACTCCTGTTGTTCTATGTTGACACGAGAAAAAAACTTGAAAGCAATAAGAGGCAATGGATATCGTTTCGTCCCCAAAGGTGGGACGTTCCCTACCGAAAACTATCATGCTTGTTGTGAGAAGCTCCGGTTTGTGAGAAGCATATACCCAAACCTGCCCCAAATGGGACAAAATTTTACCACGGCATGCTTGATGCCGCTCCATGATAGCATGCCAAGTTTCATGAATTTCAGATGAGTTTTGGATTTACTAGAATTTAAAACCAGGCATCTCAATGTTTTGCCGGCAATCAACGGTGCCCTGGTGTTTGAAATTCATTCCCATTTCTTGCATGGGACCTAAGCATGCACCCAAGGACACAGATTTGATTTTTGAACCAATTTATATGCACTGGAGCATGCACATGTAGTTCAGATTTGAATTATGCACATAAATGCATTGAAAACTCAGTTAATGCATAAAAATGTCCAAACGAACCCCGAAAAATCACAAAAAATCACACAACACTCCTATTGTTCTATGTTGACACGAGAAAAAAAACTCGAAAGCAATAAGAGGCAATGTATATCGTTTCGTCCCCAAAGGTGGGACCTTCCCTACCGAAAACCATCATGCTTGTTGTGAGAAGCTCCCGTTGTTGAGAAGCATATACCCAAACCAGCCCTAAATGGGACAAAATTTGTACCACGGCATTTTGATGCTGCTCCATGATAGCATGCCAAGTTTCATGAATTTCAGACGGGTTTTGGATTTACTAGAATTTAGAAACCAGGCATCTCAATGTTTTGCCGGCTATCAACGGTGCCCTGGTGTTTGAAATTCATTCTCATTTCTTGCATGGGACCTAAGCATGCACCCAAGGACACAGATATGAGTTTTCAACCAATTTATATGCACTGGAGCATGCGCATGTAGTTCAAATTTGAATTATGCACATAAATGCATTGAAAACTCATTTAATGCATAAAAATGTCCAAACGAACCCCAAAAAAATCCAAAAATTCACACAACACTCCTGTTGTTCTACGTTGACACGAGAAAAAAAACTTGAAAGCAATAAGAGGCAATGGATATCGTTTCGTCCCCAAAGGTGGGACGTTCCCTGCTGAAAACTATCATGCTTGTTGCGAGAAGCTCCGGTTTATGAGAAGCATATACCCAAACCTGCCCCAAATGGTACAAAACTTTTACCACGGCATGCTTATGCCGCTCCGTGATAGCATGCCAAGTTTCATGAATTTCAGATGAGTTTTGGATTTACTAGAATTTAGAAACCAGGCATCTCAATGTTTTGCCGGCAATCAACGGTGCCCTGGTGTTTGAAATTCATTCCCATTTCTTGCATGGGACCTAAGCATGCACCCAAGGACACAGATTTGATTTTTGAACCAATTTATATGCACTGGAGCATGCACATGTAGTTCAGATTTGAATTATGCACATAAATGCATTGAAAACTCAGTTAATGCATAAAAATGTCCAAACGAACCCCGAAAAATCACAAAAAATCACACAACACTCCTATTGTTCTATGTTGACACGAGAAAAAAAACTCGAAAGCAATAAGAGGCAATGTATATCGTTTCGTCCCCAAAGGTGGGACCTTCCCTACCGAAAACCATCATGCTTGTTGTGAGAAGCTCCCGTTGTTGAGAAGCATATACCCAAACCAGCCCTAAATGGGACAAAATTTGTACCACGGCATGTTGATGCTGCTCCATGATAGCATGCCAAGTTTCATGAATTTCAGACGGGTTTTGGATTTACTAGAATTTAGAAACCAGGCATCTCAATGTTTTGCCGGCTATCAACGGTGCCCTGGTGTTTGAAATTCATTCTCATTTCTTGCATGGGACCTAAGCATGCACCCAAGGACACAGATATGAGTTTTCAACCAATTTATATGCACTGGAGCATGCGCATGTAGTTCAAATTTGAATTATGCACATAAATGCATTGAAAACTCATTTAATGCATAAAAATGTCCAAACGAACCCCAAAAAAATCCAAAAATTCACACAACACTCCTGTTGTTCTACGTTGACACGAGAAAAAAAACTTGAAAGCAATAAGAGGCAATGGATATCGTTTCGTCCCCAAAGGTGGGACGTTCCCTGCTGAAAACTATCATGCTTGTTGCGAGAAGCTCCGGTTTATGAGAAGCATATACCCAAACCTGCCCCAAATGGTACAAAACTTTTACCACGGCATGCTTATGCCGCTCCGTGATAGCATGCCAAGTTTCATGAATTTCAGATGAGTTTTGGATTTACTAGAATTTAGAAACCAGGCATCTCAATGTTTTGCCGGCAATCAACGGTGCCCTGGTGTTTGAAATTCATTCCCATTTCTTGCATGGGACCTAAGCATGCACCCAAGGACACAGATTTGATTTTTGAACCAATTTATATGCACTGGAGCATGCGCATGTAGTTCAAATTTGAATTATGCACATAAATGCATTGAAAACTCAGTTAATGCATAAAAATGTCCAAACGAACCCCGAAAAATCACAAAAAATCACACAACACTCCTATTGTTCTATGTTGACACGAGAAAAAAAACTCGAAAGCAATAAGAGGCAATGTATATCGTTTCGTCCCCAAAGGTGGGACCTTCCCTACCGAAAACCATCATGCTTGTTGTGAGAAGCTCCCGTTTGTGAGAAGCATATACCCAAACCAGCCCTAAATGGGACAAAATTTGTACCACGGCATTTTGATGCTGCTCCATGATAGCATGCCAAGTTTCATGAATTTCAGACGGGTTTTGGATTTACTAGAATTTAGAAACCAGGCATGTCAATGTTTTGCCGACAATCAACGGTGCCCTGGTGTTTGAAATTCATTCCCATTTCTTGCATGGGACCTAACATGCACCCAAGGACACATATATGATTTTTCAACCAATTTATATGCACTGGAGCATGCGCATGTAGTTCAAATCTGAATTATGCACATAAATGCATTGAGAACTCAGTTAATGCATAAAAATGTCCAAACGAACCCCGAAAAAGTCAAATATTCACACAACATTCCTGTTGTTCTACGTTGACACGAGAAAAAAACTTGAAAGCAATAAGAGGCAATGGATATCGTTTTGTCCCCAAAGGTGGGACGTTCCCTACCCAAACCATCATGCTTGTTGTGAGAATCTCCGGTTTGTGAGAAGCATATACCCAAACCTGCCCCAAATGGGACAAAATTTGTACCACGGCATGTTGATGCCGCTCCGTGATAGCATGCCAAGTTTCATGAATTTCAGACGAGTTTTGGATTTACTAGAATTTAAAAACCAGGCATCTCAATGTTTTTTCCGGCAATCAACGGTGCCCTGGTGTTTGAAATTCATTCCCATTTCTTGCATGGGACCTAAGCATGCACCCAAGGACACATATTTGATTTTTCAACCAATTTATATGCACTGGAGCATGCGCATGTAGTTCAAATTTGAATTATGCACATAAATGCATTGAAAACTCAGTTAATGCATAAAAATGTCCAAACGAACCCTGAAAAATCACAAAAATTCACACAACACTCCTGTTGTTCTATGTTGACACGAGAAAAAAACTTGAAAGCAATAAGAGGCAATGGATATCGTTTCGTCCCCAAAGGTGGGACGTTCCCTACCGAAAACCATCATGCTTGTTGTGAGAAGCTCCGGTTTGTGAGAAGCATATACCCAAACCTGCCCCAAATGGGACAAAATTTGTACCACGGCATGTTGATGCCGCTCCATGATAGCATGCCAAGTTTCATGAATTTCAGACGAGTTTTGGATTTACTAGAATTTAAAAACCAGGCATCTCAATGTTTTGCCGGCAATCAACGGTGCCATGGTGTTTGAAATTCATTCCCATTTCTTGCATGGGACCTAAGCATGCAAGCAAGGACAAAGATTAGATTTTTCAACGAATTTATATGCACTGGAGGATGTGCATGTAGTTCAAATTTCAATTATGCACATAAATGCATTGAAAACTCAGTTGATGCATAAAAATGTCCAAACGAACCCTGAATAATTCCAATTCTTTTATGATCACTGCAGATAAAAGGTCTAGCAATTCAAACACCGTCCATGGCCGCTGTGACCCCATTATGTAATTCAAATCAAGACCAAAAATCAAGTAGATCCCACACAGTTTATTTTAACCAACCTTGTGAGATGCAGCACAAAATATCTTCGGACCGTGTCTGAATAAGGGACCGTGTCTGATGACACTTTGGGCGCCAATTTTTTGTCTGAAGCGATTCCAAATTTTTGGCTTCCGCGGAAATATCTACCTCCCCGCCCCCTCCCCCTTACCAAAAGCCACATTTCCCCTCTTTCCGCCTTCCTTTCCAAGTTGAAACCTTCACTCCTTGCTTGCAGCGCCACCGCCTCCTCACTGGCGACCCTCCTTCACGCTGCTCGGCCTCGCCTATCCAGGCAGGTAATCCACACCCGACCCCCATCCTCCTCCTCCTTCCACATCCCACATGCCCCGACCGTCGGCGCGAGCGCGACACCTTCCATCCAAATCACGGACCCCTCCACCAAATAAGCGCCGGCCTAAGCCATGGTGCACGCAGTATAGCCAGGACCTCAAGGAGCATTTGGCAGTGGAGAAGCAAATCGCGGCCTGATGTCTACTACACGACCTTCTTCTTGTAGACGTTGTTGGGCCTCCAAGTGCAGAGGTTTGAAGGACAGTAGCAAATTTCCCTCAAGTGGATGACCTAAGGTTTATCAATCCGTGGGAGGCGTAGGATGAAGATGGTCTCTCTCAAACAACCCTGCAACCAAATAACAAAGAGTCTCTTGTGTCCCCAACACACCCAATACAATGGTAAATTGTACAGGTGCACTAGTTCGGCGAAGAGATGGTGATACAAGTGCAATATGGATGATAGATATGAGTATTTGTAATCTGAAAATATAAAAACAGCAAGGTAACAAGTGGTAAAAGTGAGCGTAAACGGTATTGCAATGCTAGGAAACAAGGCCTAAGGTTCATACTTTCACTAGTGCAAGTTCTCTCAACAATAATAACATAACTGGATCATATAACTATCCCTCAACATGCAACAAAGAGTCACTCCAAAGTCACTAATAGCGGAGAACAAACGAAGAGATTATTTTAGGGCACGAAACCACCTCAAAGTTATCTTTTCTGATCAATCTATTCAAGAGTCCGTAGTAAAATAACACGAAGCTATTCTTTCCGTCCGATCTATCATAGAGTTCGTACTAGAATAACACCTTAAGACACAAATCAACCAAAACCCTAATGTCACATAGATACTCCAATGTCACCTCAAGTATCCGTGGGTATGATTATATGATATGCATCACACAATCTGAGATTCATCTATTAAACCAACACAAAGAACTTCAAAGAGTGCCCCAAAGTTTCTACCGGAGAGTCAAGACGAAAATGTGTGCCAACCCCTATGCATAAGTTCACATGGTCACTGAACCCGCAAGTTGATCACCAAAACATACATCAAGTAGATCACGTGAATATTCCATTGTCACCACAGATAAGCACATGCAAGACATACATCAAGTGTTCTCAAATACTTAAAGACTCAATCCGATAAGATAACTTCAAAGGGAAAACTCAATCCATACAAGAAAGTAGAGGGGGAGAAACATCATAAGATCCAACTATAATAGCAAAGCTCGCGATACATCAAGATCATGCCAAATCAAGAACACGAGAGAGAGAGAGAGAGAGAGAGAGATCAAACACATAGCTACTGGTACATACCCTCAGCCCCGAGGGTGAACTACTCCCTCCTCGTCATGGAGAGCGCCGGGATGATGAAGATGGCCACCGGTGAGGGATCCCCCTCCGGCAGGGTGCCGGAACATGGTCCCGATTGGTTTTTAGTGGCTACAGAGGCTTGCGGTGGTGGAACTCCCGATCTAGGTTATTTGCTGGAGGTTTCTGTATATATAAGAGGTTTTGGCGTCAAGAACAAGTCAGGGGGTTCTCCAGGCTGACCACGAGGTAGGGAGGCGCGCCCCCACCCTCGTGGGCAGCCCGGGACTCTTCTGGCCCAACTCTTTTAATCCATGGCTTTCTTCTGGTCCAAAAATAAGTTCCGTCAAATTTCAGGTCAATTGGACTCCGTTTGATTTTCGTTTTCTGCGATACTCAAAAACAAGGAAAAAACAGAAACTGGCACTGGGCTCTAGGTTAATAGGTTAGACCCAAAAATCATATAAAAGAGTATATTAAAGCCCATTGAACATCCAAAACAGATAACATAATAGCATGGAACAATGAAAAATTATAGATACGTTGGAGACATATCAGGCATCCCCAAGCTTAATTCCTGCTCGTCCTCGAGTAGGTAAATGGTAAAAAAACAGAATTTTTGATGTGGAATGCTACCTAGCATAATTCTCAATGTAATTTTATTTATTGTGGCATGAATATTCAGATCCATAAGATTCAAGACAAAAGTTTAATATTGATATAAAAACAATAATACTTCAAGCATACTAACAAAGTAATCATGTCTTCTCAAAATAACATGGCCAAAGAAAGTTCATCCCTACAAAATCATATAGTTTGGCTATGCTCCATCTTCGTCACACAAAATATCCAAATCATGCACAACCTCGGTTTCAGCCAAGCAATTGTTTCATACTTTAGCCTTTTCAAAAAAATTCAACTTTCACGCAATACATGAGCGTGAGCCATGGACATAGCTCTATGGGTGGAATAGAATATAATGATGGGGGTTATGTGGAGAAGACAAAAAAAAGAGAAGGTCTCACATTGACGCGGCTAATCAACGGGCTATGGAGATGCCCATCAATTGATGTCAATGCGAGGAGTAGGGATTGCCATGCAACGGATGCACTAGAGCTATAAATGTATGAAAGCTCAACAAAACAAACTAAGTGGGTGTGCATCCAACTTGCTTGCTCACAAAGACCTAGGGCATTTGAGGAAGCCCATCGTTGGAATATACAAGCCAAGTTCTATAATGAAAAATTCCCACTAGTATATGAAAGTGACAAAACAAGAGACTCTCTATCATGAAGATCATGGTGCTACTTTGAAGCACAAGTGTGGAAAAAGGATAGTAGCATTGTCCCTTTTTTTATTGGGCCCCTTTTTTTATTTGTCCTTTCTCTTTTTTTATTTGGCCCCTTTTTTTTCATTTGGCCTTTCTCTTTTTTTTGGAAGAATGCTCTATTAATGATGACCATCACACTTCTATTTATTTACAACTCAAAGATTACAAATCGATACTAGAACAAAGTATGTCTCTATATGAATGCCTCCGGCGGTGTACCGGGATAGGCAATGAATCAAGAGTGACATGTATGAAAAATTATGAATGGTGGCTTTGCCACAAATACGATGTCAACTACATGATCATGCAAGGCAATATGACAATGATGAAGCGTGTCATAATAAATGAAACGGTGGAAAGTTGCATGGCAATATATCTCAGAATGGCTATGGAAATGCCATAATAGGTAGGTATGGTGGCTGTTTTGAGGAAGATATAAGGAGGTTTATGTGTGATAGAGCGTATCGTATCACGGGGTTGGATGCACCGGCGAAGTTTGCACCAACTTCTCGAGGTGAGAAAGGGCAATGCACGGTACCGAAGAGGCGAGCAATGATGGAAGGGTGAGAGTGCGTATAATCCATGGACTCAACATTAGTCATAAAGAACTCACATACTTATTGCAAAAATCTACAAGTCATCAAAACAAAGTACTACACGCATGCCCCTAGGGGAAGGGTTGGTAGGAGTTAACCATCGCGCGATCCCGACCTCCACACAAAGGAAGACAATCAAAGAAATACTTCATGCTTCAAATTTTTCACACAACGGTTACCATACGTGCATGCTACGGGACTTACAAACCTCAACACAAGTATTTCTCGAATTCACAACTACTCTACTAGCATGACTCTAATATCACCATCCACATATCTCAAAACGATCATCAAGCATCAAACTTCTCATAGTATTCAATGCACTTTTTATGGAAGTTTTTATTATACCCATTTTGGATGCCTATCATATTAGGACTAAATTCATAACCAAAGCAAATTACCATGCTGTTCTAAAAGACTCTCAAAATAATATAAGTGAAGCATGAGAGCAAACGACAAACTACTCCGAAAGATATAAGTGAAGATCAATGAGTAGCCGAATAATTATGTAACTATGTGAAGACTCTCTAACATTTAAGAATTTCAGATCTTGAGATATTATTCAAACAGCAAGCAAAACAAAAGAAAATAAAATGACGCTCCAAGCAAAAACACATATCATGTGGTGAATAAAAATATAGCTCCAAGTAAAGTTACCGATGAACGAAGACGAAAGAGGGGATGCCATCCGGGGCATCCCCAAGCTTAGGCTCTTGGTTGTCCTTGAATATTACCTTGGGGTGCCTTGGGAATCCCCAAGCTTAGGCTCTTGCCACTCCTTATTCCATAGTCCATCGAATCTTTACCCAAAACTTGAAAACATCACAACACAAAACTCAAAAGAAAACTCGTAAGCTCCGTTAGTATAAGAAAGTAAATCACCACTTTTGGTACTTCGTGAACTCATTCTAAATTCATATTGGTGTAATATCTACTGTATTCCAACTTCTCTATGGTTCATACCCTCCGATACTACTCATAGATTCATCAAAATAAGCAAACAACACAATGAAAACAGAATCTGTCAAAAACAGAACAGTCTGTAGTAATCTGTATCAAACGTATACTTCTGTAACTCCAAAAATTCTGAAATAAATTTGTGGGCCTGAGGAATTTGTCTATTAATCTTGTGAAAAAAGTATAAACTTAATAGATCTCTTCTGTAAAAAATGACACCTAATCTCGTGAGCGCAAAGTTTCTGTTTTTTACAGCAAGATCACATTAACTTTCACCCAAGTCTTCCCAAAGGTTCTACTTGGCACTTTATTGAAACAAAAGCTATAAAACATGATTACTACAGTAGCATAATCATGTGAACACACAAAAACAGTAAAGGTAAATATTGGGTTGTCTCCCAACAAGCGCTTTTCTTTATTGCCTTTTTAGCTCGGCATGATGATGACAATGATGCTCACATAAAAGATAAGAATTGAAACATAACGGGAGCATCATGAAGCATATGACTAGCACATTTAAGCCTAACCCACTTCCTATGCATAGGGATTTTGTGAGCAAACAACTTATGGGAACAAGAATCAACTAGCATAGGAAGGTAAAACAAGCATAGCTTCAAGATTTTCAAGACATAGAGAGGAAACTTGATATTATTGCAATATGTAAGAGCACATGTTCCTCTCTCATAATAATTTTCAGTAGCAACATGAATGAATTCAACAATATAACCATCACACAAAGCATTCTTTTCGTGATGCACAAGCATAGAAATTTTATTACTCTCCACATAAGCAAAATTCTTCTCATTCGGAATAGTGGGAGCAAACTCAACAAAATAACTATCATGTGAAGCATAATCCTGTTGAAAATTAAAATAATGATGAAAAGTTTCATGGTTATATTTATTCTTTATAGCATACGTGTCATCACAATAATCATCATAAATAGGAGGCATGCTTTCATCATAATAAATTTGCTCATCAAAACTTGGGGGACAAAAAATATCATCTTCATCAAACATAGCATCCCCAAGCTTGTGGCTTTGCATATCATTAGCATCATAGGTATTCAAAGAATTCATACTAACAACATTGCAATCATGCTCATCATTCACATATTTTATGCCAAGCATTCTATGTAATTCTTCTTCTAGTACTTGAGCACAATTTTCCTTTCCATCATTTTCACGAAAGACATTAAAAAGATGAAGCATATGAGGAACCCTCAATTCCATTTTTTGTAATTTTATTTCATAGACTAAACTAGTGATAAAACAAGAAACTAAAAGATTCGATTGCAAGATCTAAAGATATACCTTCAAGTACTCACCTCCCCGGCAACGGCGCCAGAAAAGAGCTTGATGTCTACTACACAACCTTCTTCTTGTAGACGTTGTTGGGCCTCCAAATGCAGAGGTTTGTAGGACAGTAGCAAATTTTCCTCAAGTGGATGACCTAAGGTTTATCAATCCGTGGGAGGCGTAGGATGAAGATGGTCTCTCTCAAACAACCCTGCAACCAAATAACAAAGAGTCTCTTGTGTCCCCAACACACCCAATACAATGGTAAATTGTATAGGTGCACTAGTTCGGCGAATTGATGGTGATACAAGTGCAATATGGATGATAGATATGAGTATTTGTAATCTGAAAATATAAAAACAGCAAGGTAACAAGTGGTAAAAGTGAGCGTAAACGGTATTGCAATGCTAGGAAACAAGGCCTAAGGTTCATACTTTCACTAGTGCAAGTTCTCTCAACAATAATAACATAACTGGATCATATAACTATCCCTCAACATGCAACAAAGAGTCACTCCAAAGTCACTAATAGCGGAGAACAAACGAAGATATTATTGTAGGGTACGAAACCACCTCAAAGTTATCCTTTCTGATCAATCTATTCAAGAGTCCGTAGTAAAATAACACGAAGCTATTCTTTCCGTTCGATCTATCATAGAGTTCGTACTAGAATAACACCTTAAGACACAAATCAACCAAAACCCTAATGTCACCTAGGTACTCCAATGTCACCTCAAGTTGATCACCAAAACATACATCAAGTAGATCACGTGAATATCCCATTGTCACCACAGATAAGCACATGCAACACATACATCAAGTGTTCTCAAATCCTTAAATACTCAATCCGATAAGATAACTTCAAAGGGAAAACTCAATCCATTACAAGAAAGTAGAGGGGGAGAAACATCATAAGATCCAACTATAATAGCAAAGCTCGCAATACATCAAGATCGTGCCAAATCAAGAACACGAGAGAGAGAGAGAGAGAGAGAGAGAGAGAGAGAGAGATCAAACACATAGCTACTGGTACATATCCTCAGCCCCGAGGGTGAACTACTCCCTCCTCGTCATGGAGAGCGCCGGGATGATGAAGATGGCCACCGGTGAGGGATCCCCCTTCCGGCAGGGTGCCGGAACGGGGCCCCGATTGGTTTTTGGTTGCTACAGAGGCTTGCGGCGGTGGAACTCCCGATCTAGGTTATTTTCTAGAGGTTTCTGTATATATAAGAGGTTTTGGCGTCGAGAACAAGTCAGGGGGGCGCGCCTCCCTACCTCGTGGACAGCCCGGGACTCTTCTGGCCCAACTCTTTTACTCCTTGGCCATCTACTGGTCCAAAAATAAGTTCCGTGAAATTTCAGGTCAATTGGACTCCATTTGATTTTCCTTTTCTGCGATACTCAAAAACAAGGAAAAACATAAACTGGCACAGGGCTCTAGGTTAATAGGTTAGTCCCAAAAATCATATAAAAGAGTATATTAAAGCCCGTTAAACATCCAAAACAGATAATATAATATCATGGAACAATAAAAAATAATAGATACATTGGAGACGTATCACGGCCGCACGTGCGGATGAGGTCGCGATGGCTGCCATTCGTGCCGACCCCCAGATCTTGGAGGAGCACCTCGCCGTCGAGGCCACCGTTGACGCCTCGTGCGCCGATGCAGCGACGCGGTTGGCTGCTTTAAACAATAGTTCGTGGCGTTTTCTCGAGGCCACCATCGGTGCCTTCGACGAAGACTATGAGGTGTTTCCTCAGCGTGCACGTGCTTACCTCATCTCGAGAGCCAGCAGGTTGGTGCCCGGAGCGGCTCAGGCAACTCACCACTTAAACGAGGGCACCCACGATGCGGAGGCCTCGCCCTCTTCCATGTCCAAGGAGCCAATGATCATCGATATCTCCGACAATGAGGAGTAGCTTGTCTTATTAGCTCACTATAAGGACCCATGTTCAGTTTGCTAGCTACTGCCTTTCCTTAACAAATTCTAGTGAATTGTGCTATCTACTTTCACCATGCAATCTTCTGCTATAGTGTATATGTTCTATATGTCGTGCAATGTGGTGTTCAATTAACTGCTTGGTTCAATTCTGCAAATGTGATGTTCAATTCTTCAAGGTGCAATATTTCCAAGTTGTTAAGCATGCTTGGTTTGGTTAACTGTCTGATCTTCTATTAGGAGTATGTTATATTGTTCAATTGGTGTTTACTTAACTGCTTGGTTCATTTGTTGTGGCTTGGTTCACTTGTTGTGGTGTATAGTTAACTGCTTGCTTCAATTCTGCAATGCGATGTTCAATTGTTGTGGCTGCATTCTGTTATTGTATACCATGTGAGGAATAAATCGAATTTGGCTGTACTAAATACATGAGAAACAAATACAATTGCTATATTTCCAAGTTGTTAAGCATGCTTGCACTACTGGAATTAGCTTATTTGCCGTCTGCTAGTTCTTTGCCGTCTGCTGGCTGACGGCAAAGAAGGTATTTACCGTCCGCTTCAGGAAAACGAACGGCAACGAACTGGCTGATGGCAAAGAAGGTCTTTGCCATCAGCCAATTCTTTGCCGTCCTCTAGCGGACGGCAAAGAGAGAGGTGGCCCCGGCTAACGTGCTGATCATAAAAAACTTAACGGGCCCCCTTCTTTGCCATCTGCCAGCAGACGGCAAAGAGAAAAAAAGCGGACGGCAAAGGTGGGGCGGAGGGCAAAGAGCTAACCTAACTAACGGCCGAGCCCCACCCCACCCCTCCATCTTTCTGTTTCTGTCTCCTCCCCGACAACCATCGCCACCCGCCGCCGCCCCCGCCCCTAGCACCCGCCGCCGCCCCCTTGCCCCGCCACCCGCCCACCCGTCGCCCCTCGCTCCGTCGCCCTGACCACCCGCCGCCCCCCTTGCCCCACCACCCGACGCCGCCCCCTTGCCCCGTCGCCCCGCCGCCCCGTCGCCCCCTTGCCCCGTCGCCCCGCCGCCCCACCCCCCGAACAGCCCACCGCCGCGGCGCCCCGCCGCCGCGACCACCTGCCCAGCGCCCCGGCGCCACCGCCCCGAAGCCCTGCGGCCCCCGTCGCCACCGCCACCCTGCCGCTGCGAAGCCCCGGCCAACGCCATCTCCCGTGAGTTTTTTTCCTGTTTTTTCTTGTTTGCTATTTAATTGTTAGATTAGACTAGATATGTGTTAGTGTTAGATTTAGTGCTAGATTATATTAGATTAGACTAGTGCATGGGTTTTAGTTAATTAGTTATATAATTATAAGAAGTAATGATGAAAAAAGAAGAAGAAGAAAAGAAGAATATGTAGAAGGGGGAAGAAGAAGAAGAAGAAGAAGAAGAGGAGGAGGAGGAGGAGAAGAATAAGAAGAAGAAGAAAAAGAGGAGAAGATGAGAAGAAGAGGAAAAAGGAAAATAAGGAAGAAATAAAAGAAGAAGAAGAGAAGGAAAAAAGAAAAAGAAGAAAGCAAAGAAGAAGAAGAAGAAGAAGAAGAAGAAGAAGAGAAGGAAAGAAGAAGAAGGAGAGAAGGAAACACCCCGACCCCGTACCCCCTGATCCCGACACCCCGACCCCGACACCACACCCCGACACCCCGACCCCCTGACCCCGACACCCTGACCCCGACACCACACCCCGACACCACACCCCGACACCCCGACCCCGACACCACACCCCGACACCCCGACCCCGACACGACACCCCGACCCCGAAACAGCACCCCGACCCCGACCCCCGACACCCAGACCCCGAAACAGCACCCCGACCCCGACACGGCACCCCGACACGCCACCCCGACACCCCGGCACGACACCCCGACCCCGATCCCCGACACCCTGACATCATATATTTTTCGATTTTGTTATGAGAAACATCATATATAATTGTGTTGATCGGGTAGATTTAAACATCATATATTTTTTTTATTTTGTTATGAAAAACATCATATATTATTATTCATGTCGGTATTTTTTATGTTGTACGAATTTCGTTTACTCTTTGTCAGGGCAGGTGTTGAAAGATGGTGGGCACTGGTCGGGAGCGCTCCGAGGCCCCTTCTTCGTCGGCTCGTGGTGGGAGGTCTTCCATTCCACACGCACCTCTCCACCGAGCGTTGCTGGAAAGTATGGCGACACCGCCGGGCCCTTCTTCGTCGACAGCGGTGCCCAGCAGGGGACGAGGTAAGGGAGGGAAGAAGAGAGGAGCACGTGGTCGCGGCAGAGGAGGTAGGGTGACTGCTAGGGCGCCTTCCTCGCCGCCACCCCCAGCTGTTTCACCCGAGCACGTGTGCTAGGGTGGACTCATCCGAGGAGGAGGCTACACGGACTCCGGTCCACGAGCCTTCGGCCCACGAGCCTCGGGTCGATGGGCCTTCGGCCCACGAGACCCCGGAGGAGCACACGTCTGGATGGGGTACCTGGCCGGATGAGCCTGAGGGGCCAAGTGGCCATGATGATGATGGCGGGGAGCCGACTGATATTGAGGAGGAGGGGGGCACCATCTACCAGCGTGGTTGTACACAGCTCCCGTCCATGCCGGCGACCCGCGAGCAGAGGTGGTTGATTTACCCTGATGGGGAGAGGTAAGTGCATTTAATCTTTTTGTACCTTCTGCATTCACGTTTCTTCAAATATCTAATGCGTTGGCCTTGTCATGCTGTAGGGGTTGGGACCACCATCATAGTGTCCGCCGGCCCAACTCCGTCCTTGGAGTGCTTTGCCGGCAAAACTTCCCGGGGTTTGTCACGTTGCCTGGTGAGGGTCGGCTTCCAAAGCTTGGATTGAGCTGGAAGCACTACTTGGCTGCCCCGGCCCCACCGAGTGAGATTATCGACGGTGTCTTGTGCGACACGAGGGCAGACGTGGTGATCAGAAAGTTCTAGGTAATTTCTCCTTTACACATTTAAAAATCTTCAACTAGCTAGTTATCAATTGTACTAATCAATATTGTCTCATTTGATTGCAGACATTCTACAGGTGTGAGGAGGGATACGAGGAGGAGGCGGCAAATGTTATCGAGAACGTCTGTAAGCGCCTACTACAGAACTTACGGCACGAGGCTCGGGTGCAGGCTGTTCGAGACTACTACGCCTTGCGTGGTATCAAGAAGCCCAAGCCGGCGTGCCGCGATAAGTTCCTGAGTAAGGAGGAGTACATGAAGGTAATTCTTAAGGCCTTGTACTTACTTCCTTCATTTAGTAATTCATAGCCGTGGCGCTCAAGTTTCTATTTGCTAACTTAGGCGCCTCCGAGATGGTGTGCGGATCGGATGGATTGTTGGGAGGTGTTGGTCAATGAGTGGTGCTCAAAAGAATGGCTAGCCGTCCACAACGCGGCCAAGGACAAACGTGCCCAAATGGAAGGTGTGCCACACCATCAAGGCAGCTCCAACTTATATCAGTTCGGGCGGAACTGGGTATGTGGTTTGCTTCATGATTCATGCAATTCATTCATCATGCTAGCTTGAGCCCTTTAATTACTAATTTACTTTGTTTCTCTCTTTCAGGCACGCTACAATAAGGCGGATAAGGTGCCAGAGGTGTACGACCTGTATGCCATGGCCCACACTGCCTCTTTCAAGAAAGTCAAGGCATTCTCTCCGTCTGACCTCGATGATGCAAACAACTTCACCAACATCTCCTCCCACGACAAGCTCATGAAATATAGAGATGAGGGGAAGGCGAGGAAAGGGGAGTACTTTAACCCGAGCCAGGGTCCCATTGATCCAGAGCTGGTCATGATATCTGGTGGCGGGTGGTCCCATGGCTCCATAGCCATTGGAGATGGACTTATCCGTTGTCCTAGCACTCTCCCGGAGATCAAGGCGCGCCAGTCGAGCTCCGCTCCTGAGATAAGGCCTCGTGAACGGCCAGTCCAACTCGCCATCAAGGTTAGTTATACGTACTCAGCTATCTTTCTCCATTACATTGTGTGTGCTTCCATCAATGATTACAAATGGTAATGAGGAGTGGTGTTGCAGGCTGCTATACAGAGTGAGAGAGATAGAACGGAGAATCTTCTGGCGGAGGTGGCGGAGAGGCAGCGGGAGTTGGAGGAGAGGACGACAAAGATGTTGGAGGAGGAGAGGGCATGGCATGACATGCAGGCAAGGGCCGTGTACGAGCTCATTGTGGTAAGTTTCTTCTGCAGATTAGCCAAAACATTCATGTAGTGTTTGTCTCATTACTAACTAGTATGACTGAGTCGTCAAAACCAAATGTGCAGTCTGTGTGCGAGAAGACCGGTCAGACCGCTCCGCCGATGCCAGTGATTGCTCCTGGGACCATGGTGAGTTTAATTTGAATGGACATTACTTGCTAGTCTTAACATTTGAGTGTCATCATGCTAACGAGACATTGGAAATGATCTTTGGTGCAGCATAACTCCTAAGTTGGCTCTAATATGCTAAGTTATCTCTACTATGCTTAGTTATCTCTACTATGCTTAGTTTCCTATAGGTTAGCTCCAAAATTACTTATGTTAGCACGAAATGACCAAGTTTACATAATAAGCTTAATTATAGTCTTCTTCTTATTCTTCTTCTTCTTCTTCTTCTCCAAAATGACATAAGTTAGCTATAAGTTAGCTCTAATATGCTTAGTTCACTCAAAGATGGCATAATTAGCTAGGTTGGCTCCATTTTACCTAAGTTGGCTCTAATATGCTAAGTTATCTCTAATATGCTTAGTTTCCTATAGGTTAACTCCAAAATTACTTATGTTAGCACAAAATGACCAAGTTTACATAATAAGCTTAATTATAGTCTTCTTCTTCTTCTTCTTCTTCTTCTTCTTCTTCTTCTTCTTCTTCTTCTAGTATTCTTCTAGTCTTCTTCTAGTATTCTTCTAGTCTTCTTCTTCTTCTTCTTCTTCTTCTTCTTCTTCTTCTTCTTCTTCTTCTTCTTCTTCATTTTCTTCTAGGTTAGCTCCATTTTACTTAAGTATGCTTACTTCTTATAGTCTTCTTCTTCTTCTTCTTCATTTTCTTCTTGTTTTTCTAACATCTTGTTTATCATTTTGCAGATTTGATTTAATTCACGGAAGCTTGCATGGATGGAGTGCTTCTTTTCCATTTGTGCTTTTATAGATGGAGTGCTTGTTTGGATGAACTATGTTTCTTTTGTATCGATGAACTATGCATGTATGGTAGGATGCATGTATGTGGAACTTGCTATGTATGGTTGATGGAACTATGCATGTATGATGAAATTATATGTGTTGGATATCTCATATGTTTGCTGTGAACTTGCCATGTGAAAAATATATATGTATCATCTATTTGCTGTGAAAATGGTTGGGTATAAGAAAAAACAGAAAAAAAGAGGCAATGCAGGCTCTTTGCCGTCTGCCACCGACGGTAACGGGCTCTTTGCCGTCCGTCGCAGACGGCAAAGAAGCCACGTGACAACCACCTGTGCTTCCTGGCAGCTGACCCATTTGGTCAGTTTGCCTACAGTGGCAGACAGCAAAGGCTTGATGCTCTTTGCCATCAGCGGCGGACGGCAAAGGCTGCCGTTAGATGCCTAACGGACTAACAACGAATTTATTGCCGTCGGCTTTCTTTGCCGTCCGCTTCAGAAAGCAGACGGCAAATAAGCTCTTTACCGTAGCCTACTTTGCCGGAGCCTTTTGCCGTCCGCCATCCTTGCCTTTGCCGTCTGCCGTGGCAGACGGCAAAGTAGCTGATTCCTGTAGTGTTGGTTTAGTTAACTGTCTGATCTTTTATTAGGAGTATGTTATATTGTGCAATGTGGTGCTGAGTTAATGTTTGGTTCATTTGTTGTGGTGCTTAGTTAACGGCTTGGTTCAATTCTGTAATGCGATGTTCAATTGCTGTGGCTGCATTCTCTTATTGTATACCACTAGCACATATGCCCGTGCGTTGCAACGGGCGGAGAAATAGTGTGCATTAAATTTAACCAAAATAGCACATACATTACAATATATACAAAGCAAATTCAGTATTTTGTATGGTATTAGAGAATTTAGCAGTTGTGATGCACTACTGAGTTGTATCTCTCAATCCATCTGCTTCTTCCTCGTCATGTCATCCTTTGATGTGAAACCATTGGGCAACCATGCAACTATCAGGATGCAAGGTTAATCCATAAAAGACAAAAAATAATAATATTTAGACAAAAATACAAAATAACTTATTGTTCGAGCTGACTAATCACGGTAAATATATGCCATTTCCATGCAATGCACAATGAATTGATCAAAAAATATTATTAGAGTTGGATCAAAACAAACTACCTTAGTTTTTCAAAAAGAAACAAATTCTTTAAAGTCTAGAGCTACCTTTTTTTGTGAGCTCGGTCTATACTTACAAAGCGACACACATGACTCCAAAAAGCTTATCAAATATCCGAAGATTAACTATACCAAGTGGCAGTACCATATAAAGCATAGGTACGTATTACTATAATAAATCGTTTAAGCGTCATATACCCATTCACAGATCTGATTATACAACTCGGCTACTCTCTGTTGCTGTTGTGGATCGAGCGAGGTATGTGATGACCTTCTTCTCCCTTACGCTGAGGAGCAATTTTTGCTGCATGTTGGAAGGCGAAGCACGACTGCTTAGATTCAATGACATCGGTGCAAGAAACACATGGAAGCACTTTGAGCAATATAGCATACACCAACCGGGCACTACAAAGAGTCAACGATGAATAGATGGACATACTCACATCCATGACACAAAATGAAAAGCAAGGCACAGCCGCACACTCTTATTTGGAATGCATCAATATTGGCATCTAGGAGCTATAGCTTCTGCCACCGAAGATTCAGCACGAAGCACCTGCACATGATGAGAGCTACCGAGAGACTGAAAAGCAAGAGGATTTGAATGTGCTAACTCATTGTGCGAAGCCTTTCCAAGGCCTCCTTCACAACACACTCAAGGCTCAGGCACTACAGAATCCTAATGCCTTTCCTGGCGGGAGACTCATCATCTGGAGACATACATTAGACACGTCAATGCCTACAAGATGATCCGCCACGACGTATGAGTGGTCGAGTCACGGAACTGCATCACGCTCATGCCGGCCTCCAGCAGGGCCATCAGGTGGTGACCTGGCTTCTGCGACATGCCATCAACGTATGAGGTGGTCGAGTCACGCAACTGCATCACGCTCATGCCGGCCTCCGGTAGGGTGATCGGGTGGTGTCCTGGCTTCTGCCACACGCCGTTAGCGTACCAGGTGGTGGTCGTGTCGCGGAACTGTGCCACGCTCATTCCGGCCTCCGGTAGGGTGATCAGGTGATGGTCCAGCTTCCGCCATAGGCCGTCGGCGTACCAAGTGGTGGCCCGCTACACCGGTTCTTGGACCACCGGACCCTGTTATTGGCGAAAGTGATGTTCCACACATGGTAGTTGATGCCAGGCCGGTCATTCACGGTGTTCTTTGGTAAGTTCGCATCTGCGGCCGGGGTCGTCATCTTCGGCGACGCGATGGCATTGATGACGACGGAGCTAGGGTACGACATGAGTTGTCTTTATATGTGGAGGATTAGGCCTTGCTGCTCTTTGCACGATCATAGAAGTCTTGGTCCCGTACGCACAAGATTTGTTTTTTGGAGAACACATAAGTTCAACATCGAGAGCCTAGCACGCTGGTTGGGGCCCACTGGTCCATGAGCCCATGATGTGATAAACAGACTACTCAACCAACCAGGAAGATCGGGCCAAGAACTTTTGTCTGCTAGTTCATGGATCCGACTTTTTATTAGCGACAACTGAGTCGGAGGCTAGGCGGACAAACGACGAAGCAAATGCAGCATAAAATCTGAGCCGTCAAGCATAGCGGATAACATAAAATCAACGTTTATAAAAAGATGACTTATAAAGAACTATGAAATATTCCGTCTTTTAATATTAGGTAAAGATATGAGGAATAAATCCAATTTGGCTGTACTAAATACATGAGAAACAAATACAATTGCTATATTTTCTAGTTGTTAAGTATGCTTAGTTTGGTTAACTGTCTGATTTTCTATTAGGAGTATGTTATATTGTGCAATATGATGCTCAGTTAACGTTTGGTTCATTTGTTGTGGTGTTTAGTTAACTGCTTGGTTCAATTTTGTAATGCGATGTTCAATTGATGTGGCTGCATTCTCTTATTGTATACCATGTGAGGAATAAATCGAACTTGGCTGTACTAAATACATGAGAAACAAATACAATTGCTATATTTCTAAGTTGTTAAGTATGCTTGGTTTGGTTAACTGTCTGATCTTCTATTAGGAATAGGTTATATTGTGCAATGTGGTGCTCAGTTAACGTTTGGTTCATTTGTTATGGTGTTTAGTTAACTGCTTGGTTCAATTCTGCAATGCGATATTCAATTGATGTGGCTGCATTCTGTTATTGTATAGTGAGGAATAAATTAAATTTGGGTGCGCTTAATACACGAGAAACATATACAAATGCTATATTTCCTATTTCTTAATCATGCTTGGTTTGAATAAATGGGTTTTTCATGTGGCTTGAATTAATCTAATGATTCTGCAATGTGCTTATTTATCATCAACATATTTTACTGATAGCATGCGAACCGTTACTTAACCTGATGACTAACTACCGTATATGTGTTGCAGGGAAACAATTGGAAGCACTAGGTTTACTAGATGGTACTAACTATTATACCTTGCCTTTGTATTCCTTTGCCCCATTTCCAATATAGAGAAGATATTTATGCACATCCTTGTTTTCATGCTTCACTGATGATTACCTCTCAAACCACCTCTGTGGTCAGGAGGCGAGGAAAGTTTTCATATAACACCCACGGTTTAATATTGAAGTGTTTCTGAAGAGGTCGAAGGATGGACGGTCAATCATCCACAGGCAAGGGCCTAAAGTTGCAAAGACTTTCAGCATGAATGAAGACTCAATATTCGCCTTCCGCTTCAGCAGTTTTCCAGATGAGATGCATCTCTCTATGTACCGTCTATGATGCTAATTTCGAAAGGTTCTAGATGTTGCATGTGAAACTTGTTGCTGGTGCAGTTGTGTAATGGGGAGCTGAGTGCTGAAGCTATATCATGTTGTACTCTGATGTATTTCAATTATGAAATCCTGCTTCCTTAATATGGAAATGGAATATATTATATGTTTAATATGAATGTCAATTAGATTAGTAAGTGGATTATTAATAATAGGGCAATTAGCTTGCTAATTGGGTTTTCCTATTGCAAACGGTTAATGAGAAACCCCCGTGGGAGATGACCTCAGGCAACGCACACAGTTTCTAGAAATAAATCGTATTGGATCAATGAACAATCAGACACGACATTCTCTTCAAAACTGTTTGCGTTACGCCACCTTGCGCAAACATTTTCCTTGGAGCGACTGTGTGGGATGTACTTGCGACCAGAAACAATTTCGCCGTTTAATTGTATTTTTTTAGCTCTACTATACGTATTTCCGTATTTGAGTGCTCGTCGGTCGCACACGACCTCATTTTGCCGAACGTGTGTGCCAGGAGGCCATATCCCTGACGGTTTCTGGGTCGTGTGGGAAGGACCCCCCTATCACCACACTCACTTGGCAATGATTCCAAATGCCGTCATGGAAAGGAGTTAAAAACCGTTTGTTTAGGACCGACGCGTACATGTGGCACCGACTATAAGTTCGCCACGATGGAAACCACCGACGATGTAAAAGCGCTTAGGGTTACGGGCTTGGCCTGCAAGAACCTTGTCGAAATCCGTGAGCACTACAGGGTCTAGGGAAGCACGAAGAAGGACTTCCTGGTTGAACTCCCCTCGGCCATGATCGACCCATACTACGAAGAGATGAAGCAGGATGCCAACAAAACACGTCTCGTATCCTGGCACGGGGCCTGGATGCGGCAACTGGATGAACCTCACCTCAGGTTCGCGGCCAAGAGCGTGTACACATGCTACGAGATGCACAGGCGGATCGTTGACATGAGGAAGTGCCTTGTTACGGAGATCGAGGAGGCCGGATCAAGCCACAACCAGAGCAAGCGTCACAAGAAGTAGATGATGATCAGATGATCGTTTATCCTAGTTAATCATGCATGTAATATATAGTTTACTTTGGTGCGTGAAAATGTCATGGGCGTAGTAGCCACCTATGTAATTATGCATGTAACAGTTTACTTTGGTGTGTAAATGCCATGGTTGTAGTAGCCACTTATGTAAGTGGATGTTTAATTTGGTTATGCAACCATGTCCTTATAAGTGTGTATATATATATGTTATTGTTCTGTATGCAATCCCATCGCACAACACACACGTCTTATTAGCAGCAATCGTCTGTGCTATTATCAGTCTTCGCACACATTTCTGATTACGGACTTGTTTGCCGCGTATCACACACATCTTGTTATATTGAACCGTTTCTGTTCTCTTATCTCAACGCAAACAGTTCATCCGAGTGAACCGCATGTCGTATATCGCACACAACTTGATCTGGCTGACCGTTTCTTTTGTGTTGCCTAATCACAAATAGTTCATCCGAGTGAACCGTATGCTGTATATCGCACACACCTTCATCTGGCTGCTCGTTTCTTTTGTTCCTCCTCATCGCAAACAGTTAATTGAACTGAACCGTATGCCCTGCATGGCACACGCAACTAAAATCTAAACCGTATTTGATGCATCCGTCATCGCAAACGTTTCGCACCTTTTTTGACGGTTTTTTACACCACCATTTGCGATTATTGCATCGCACACAGTTTTGTCGAAGCGTCTCTGATCATAGTATCGTGTTAGCAGCATCCTGCAGTAGTGTCATTATCTTTGCAAACACCCACACGCATTTGATGTCGGTATAGCCTGAGGGAACGCCATATGCAATCACTTTCGTCGCCGCCGGTATTTTTTGATATGCACCAAAACCAAGCAAACAGGAGGCATTCCTTCGGCTAGTGAAAAACAGCAATATTGCTCGCAAGCTTCCACAATGCGAATGAAAGGAGACCTACACATTCGATATTACCTATGGGAAATGTGAGCCAGATATGTCGGTACCTAGGTGAAGTTGTCCTTGATGAGCATCTTGTCGCCAAGAGCTTAGTTGTGCGGAATGCAAAGCGAACAATCGTGGATCCACTGTGCTTTCTCTTCGGGCCCTTTTCAAATTTTTCCACTAGATGCAAATACACTAGGTTGTCGGCATTGTCGTCCAAAATCATCTCCTCTATGTCGGAATCATCCGATGAAGACGACGACGCGAACTTCAACCATCCATCTAAAAAAAATGAATGCACGCCTATGATTTTTCCAAAATCTTGCCGGTCTAAATGGAATCAACAAATTGCACTAAACTTACCTTTCCCGGATGCAATTCCGTCTGTCGAAATGAAGGGAGATGTCGCCCCTTTATTGACCCCGGCCGAAGCAAATCGGCCAAACCCCTTCTTCACAACGACCCCAAATCCATGGCACCGACATGTGCAACTGTCCCTCGGGCTATTCCGAGGCTCACCACCGTCAGAACCAACTGGATTCGGCTATTACAAGGCCGTGTGGCAAGCTCCGGAGCGGATCCATGGCGCCGGCGGCAGCCGCTCGGCCGTGGGAAAAAATGGATACCCTCGGCCACCAAAATTGGTGGAGAAGGTGCAGTTGGGGGGGGGGGGGGGTTGGGCGTAGCTACTATACGGCACGGGACAGCCGGGGGCAGCATGAGAAAACAGGGAGATGCGACGGCGGCGACGAGCTGAAACTTCCTTCGCACCAACGAGCGGAAGGGATAGAGGAACCGGTAAAAGAGGGAGGGAAACCATAGATATGACGGACTCAGCCGGAATTTACAGGACCCCGCAAAAAAAATTAGTTACGGACAAAACATCCTCGTCAACTATATCGGTGGTTATTTTAGCGGACGGGCTGTTTTACATGATCTGCCAGAGATACAGGAACATGATTTTAAAAGTGTTCCTGCATTTTCAAAATGTTCCATAGTGCAAGAAATATTCATAAATACCAAAAATGTTTTGAATTTTAAAATTTTCCAGATTTCAAAAATATTGATGAATTTAGAGAAATGTTCTTGGATTTAAAACAATACTCCTAAATTTAAAAATTGTTCACAGACTTTAAAAAATGTTTCCAGTTAAAAAACAAGATTCCAAAAATTGGAAATAATTAGAAGTTCAAAAAAATGTTCACAAGTTTGAAACATGTTCAAATTTTCAAAAAGTATACATGAATATGGAAAAACCTATTAAAAATGTTCACAAGTTTGAAACATGTTCAAATTTTCAAAAAGTATACATGAATATGAGTTTATAAAAGTTCACTGTATGCTGAAAATATGTTCTTCATAAAGAAAACACAAATTATATTGTAAAACTTTTCACTGTCTACTAAAAAAATCAACTTATATTATAAAAGGGTGCAGTGTGTATTCGAAAATATTCCCTACACTGTGCTTAATGGGCCGCCCTATATAGGGATAGCGAGCTATACATACAGGCTTCTCTGGTCTTTTCTTTATCATTTTTTCTTGAGCTAGCTAAAAAAACTGCCTAATAAATGTTTCTTAATTTTTCAAAGCATTTGTAAATTCAGATAATCCTGAATTTCTGAAAATTCATGATATAAAAAGGTTCTGATTTCAAAAAAATGACAACGAATTTGAAAAGTTTCATGAATTCAGAAAATGTTCCAAATTTTAAAAAATGTTCAAGAATTTGTATAATTTCCGAAAATTCAACAGATTCATGAATGTCTAAAATATTCTGTAATTTCAAAATGCTCCAAATTTCAAAAATAGATGAAGAATTCAAAAACATTGTAATAAAGAAACTAAAACACCGAAAGAAAACCGACCCAAAAAGAAATAGAGAAAAATTCTAGAACCCCAAAAGATTTTTGGTTGGCCTGAAAACAGAATGGACCCAACACGTCGACCGACCTCGTCTACTTGCAACTCCAGCTCTGCTATATTATGACTCAGCTAAAAAAGTATGTATGTCTAAACATTAAACAAAATCATGCTTTTCTGCATCTGAAAATTAAAAAATCTTGCATTGGTGGGTTGGTTATCTCACCTGTGCTTATTGCAAAGCCAATGCCACTTCTCGGGTCCCCCGCGCAGCTCACAACTCTTTAATTCTTCTTTCTTTCTCTCTACTGACAGGTAGGATCCACACAGAACACCTAAAGGATAAAAACAAATCCATCTCTCCATAGATCAATAATTGGGCTTGTTTTGGTTTGCTAACCGGCGATCGTGCTCATTTCACCTCTCTTTATTTTTGTCCCCCACTGATCAGTGTTATCCACAGGGGCATAGGCCTGTTGGCATGCCACCTGCATGAGTGCTAACGACAAGTGACAGAAATGTATCAAAATTTAGCCAAAATCTAAGTTGTGTGACCAATATGAGTCATTGTACAAGTTGCTGTATGAATTTGTACACTCATATTTTAGTCCGGCCCATACAATACGTGCTAAGTGCCATCTAACTGAAGTACTAGTACCAACAATTATAATTGGACTAGTGTGCCGAATTGAAGTGGCCACTGGTCTATGAGTAGTAGCAGATTTCGGTAAGTTGAACTAACCTAATACTACCTGTATACACTAATATAAGACGTTTTTGCAGTTTAAATGAACTGCAAAAATGTCTTACATTAATGTACAGTAGGAGTAGTAACTGCTACAGAAAATCAGAAGCAGCTAGCTACCTGCTACCTCCACGTTGATCTATACCTGTTGTACTCTATTTGACGCCCCTTGAGGATGAATAAGACGTGTCTGCTAGTGCCCTAGCATGGCTAAGATTGCCTTCAGTCCAGGTCAAATCTCTGCAAAAATTGGCGGCCGGTTACTGCATCTTGTTTGCTGCTGAAGTAACTTTACTAACTTGGTGTCAAAACTGCTCTGTCAGCACATGTTCACAGAAAGACATACCTGAAACTTGCAGATGCGAGAGGACCCCGGCGACCATGAAATCCTCATTACAACGACCATGTTGGAAATAACCACGCTGTCTAAGTCCGGCTCGGACTAGAGTCAATCATCGTGTACGTGTAGGAGTCCTAATCCTAGTTAGCTATAGGCTGTTTGGTTTAGCTCCTATATATACTGTAGTATCCCCTGTAAATCTTGTACTGAACTCAGATCAAAGTAATACAAAACATAGGTGCGACACGCACCTATTAGCCATCAACTTGCGGCCTCGTATTGCCTCTTTACGATCCAGCGGCGACTTTGCATGTACGTGTACGTGCTTGTACAGCCGGCCGATAGCTAGCTTGATCTAGCTAGCTTCCAACGTGTGTGCGTCTCCTTGGCGAAACCACACGGCCGTCTAGTGCAACTAGCGGCTGCTGCGTACATACGTGCACCGGCGGAAAGTACTTGTCCGGAGCGACGTCCGACGCAGGCCTGTGGCCAACAATTGGTATCTAGAGCTTTGGTATCGACGTGATTCTCGGAAAGCAATCGAAGGATCATGTCGACCACGGGCAAGGAGATTGTGACGGCGGCAGCGGGAGCACCGATGCCGATGGTGGGGGGATCACAATTCCCCCGTCTGGATCGAGAGGACTACGCACTATGGGCGATGAACATGGAGGTCGCGATGGAGGGAGCTGAGTCCTGGAAAGCCGTCGACCCGGGCGGCTCCGAGTACGCAAAGGGCGCGGCGAAGTACCGGAAGGATCGTCAGGCGTTAACAGCGATCTACTCCGCCATGCCGAAGGATGTGCTGCAACACCTCGTCGGAAAGAACTCGGCGAAGGAGGCATGGGAGACCATCAAGATCCTACACCAGGGTCATGACCGTGTCAAGGAAGCACACCTTCAGTCCCTGATGAGAAGCTACGAGTGCCTGAAGATGGATGAAAGTGAGACGGTTGATCAGTTTGCCGCCCGTCTCAAGACCCTCGTCAATGGCATACGCAGCTATGGTTCAACCCTAGAAGAAGTTGCGATCGTCCGACGATTTTTGCGCGCCGCGCCGGCACGCTACATTCAGATTGTCACGTCGATCGAGCAATGTCTCGACCTGAAGACTCTCACGGTTGAGGATCTTGTCGGAAGGTTCAAGGCCCACGACGAGAGAATTCGTCTCAGTTTCGGCGACACGGAGGCGAGTGAGCACCTCATGCTTACAAAGGCGCAATGGATCGCCCTGTCGAAAGAAAAGCAAGGCGGATCTACGAGCAGCGGCAAGAAGAAGGGGAAGGGAAGCAGCGCTCGGCGAGAAAGAACTTCGCCGACTCGGACGACGAGGATGCGCCTGCACCACCGAGGAGGAAGTTTGACATCAGAAAAGTGAGGTGTCATAAGTGTGGCCTCCTCGGTCACTTCAAGGCTAACTGCGAGGAAGCACCGAAGCAACGGGCGCTTATGGCCGAGGAAGGAGACGATGGGGATATGATGCTAATGTGCGAGCTAGTGGACGAAGAGGATCCAGATGATCTTGGTCAGCTGGACACGGGTCCGGTGAGTGCATCTGCGTCAGTAAACCCAGGCGAAGTTATGGCGCCAGAAGACCATGACCCAGGGCGTGATAGTGTGATTACGTCAGTAAACCCAGGCAAAGTCGTGGCGCCAGAAGACCATGACGTAAGACGTGACGATGTGATCACGCTCGAGAACGCCGAAGACGTGGCGCCAGAAGTCCATGACACAAGGCGTGACTGTGTGTTCACGCTAGATTCAGGCCATGACGTGGCGCCAGAAGTCCACGACACCATGTGTGACAGTGTGGTCACGCAAGAAAACAACAAAGACGTGCTGCCAGAACAACCGGAAACTTCGGCGACACAGAGCGATGCTCCAGACGATGGCGCGCGGCGAGACGCGTCAGGGACCTCACCTGGATCAGCTGGGGTCCCAGGAACAGGAGTTGCAGCCTCTCCTCGAAGCACAAGGAGCAGCGCGAGGAGCGCGTCCAGTGATGGCGCTACAAGCGACAGGCATGGCCTACGAGGTGTGCACGCTGTGCCATGCAGCTCAGCCAGCTGCACTGGAGGCAGTGGCCCCGCGGACGGGCCGAAAGCTGGGCGTGACCCAGCACCAAGCTCCCAGCCGGGGAGCCCAGCAGGCAGGCCGGCTACTGGCAGGCCAGAACAGCCAGAAGTCCCAAGCCACGTGTCAGGAAGTCTAGAAGGGCATGCACGTGAAGGTGCTCCAGATTTCATGGCTGTTTCATCTGGTGAACGTCCAACCAGCTCGGGAGTGCCCCAATCGCCAGAAAATGAAACTTTGGCAAGTTCAGAAGCAATTGTGTCTTCTCCGATAGCACAGGAGCGACGCAGTCGCGCCTTGGACATCTCTTCAGAGGAAGCGCTTCAAATTAATTCGGTGAAGATGAAGAGTAAAGAGCAACGACGTTGGTACATCGAGGAACCGGAAAATTTTGAAGATGCAAAGACGGAAGAGTGTTGGCGTCGTGCTATGGATGACGAATTTGGTTCGATCCGAGACAACGATACATGGGAGCTCGCGGATCTTCCCAACGGACATAATGCCATAGAGTTCAAGTGGGAGTACGAAGTTAAGAAGGGTGCCGAAGGGAACTTGGTGAAGCACAAAGCAAGGCTCGTGGCTAAATCAAACATGCAAGACCAAGGTGTGGACTTCGAAGAAGTGTTCGCTCCACTTGCAAGGATGGACACGGTGAGGCTACTTATAGCTCTCGCGGCTCAAGAATCTTGGACTCTACATCACATGGGTGTGAACTCCACGTTGTTGACTGGGGAGTTAGAAGAAGAGTTGTATGTGAAGCAACCACCGGGGTACATCCAAGAAGGAGAGGAACACAAGGTATTGAAGCTACAGAAGGCGTTGTACGGGCTACGACAAGCTCCTAGGGCATGGAACATCAAGCTTGACCGTACATTGATTTCTCTTGGTTTTGAGAAAAGTCCACTCGAGCATGCTATGTACAAGCGAGGTAAAGGCAAGGATCGTCTCTTAGTGGGCATCTATGTTGATGATCTCTTGATAACTGGAGCAGACGAAGAGGAGATTGCGCGATTCAAGCTACAGATGAAGGAGCTATTCAAGATGAGTGATCTAGGGCTCTTGACTTACTACCTCGGGATCGAGGTACATCAAAAGCCGGAGGGGATCACACTGCCAGGAGGCATATGCAAAGAAGATACTTGAAAGCTGTAGCATGGAGGATTGCAACCCAAGTTTTGTTCCAATGGAGCCTCGACTGAAACTTAGCAAAAGGAGTGAAGCCTCTGCGGTTGATGCAACGGAGTATAGAAGTGTGGTCGGAAGCCTAAGGTATCTTGTGAATACACGACCGGACTTGGCCTATTCCGTTGGCATAGTGAGTCGCTTCATGGAAGCGCCCACGACTGAACATTGGGCAGCTGTCAAACATATACTCAGGTACATCAAAGGGACAACAAACTTCGGTTGTGTCTATTTGAGAGAGAAGAAGGAGATGGTGGAGCTACTTGGCTATAGTGATAGCGACCTGGCAGGAGATGTGGACGACCGTAAAAGTACCTCGGGAGTGGCATATTTCTTGGGCGGGAGCATAGTGACTTGGCTATCACAAAAGCAAAAGGTGGTCGCATTATCATCATGCGAAGCGGAGTATATTGCAGCTGCGACCGCGGCGGGTCAAGGGGTGTGGCTAGAAGGCTACTCGGTGACCTCACAGATAAGGAAGCAGAGAGTGTGGTGCTGAACGTTGACGACAAGTCTACAATCTCTCTGTGGAAGAATCTGGTGCATCATGGTCGATGCAAGGACATCGATACAAGGTATCGATACCTAAGGGAGTGCGTGGAAGAAAGCAAAGTTGACGTCAACTACGTTTGCACCGATGACCAGCTTGCAGATATCCTAACTAGATCTTTGGGACGACAGAAGTTCGTGAAGATACGGCGAAGGATCGGTGTCCAAGCTGTGACGTGAGGACATCGTGTTTAGGGGGGTGATTGTTGGAAATAACCACGCTGTCTAAGTCCGGCTCGGACTAGAGTCAATCATCGTGTACGTGTAGGAGTCCTAATCTTAGTTAGCTATAGGCTGTTTGGTTTAGCTCCTATATATACTGTAGTATCCCCTGTAAATCTTGTACTGAACTCAGATCAAAGTAATACAAAACATAGGTGCGACACGCACCTATTAGCCATCAACTTGCGGCCTCGTATTGCCTCTTTACGATCCAGCGGCGACTTTGCATGTACGTGTACGTGCTTGTACAGCCGGCCGATAGCTAGCTTGATCTAGCTAGCTTCCAACGTGTGTGCGTCTCCTTGGCGAAACCACACGGCCGTCTAGTGCAACTAGCGGCTGCTGCGTACATACGTGCACCGGCGGAAAGTACTCGTCCGGAGCGACGTCCGACGCAGGCCTGTGGCCAACAGACCATGTAGCATTGTTAGAACATGAAAGATTAAATCAGGTTAAGTCGAAGTACATGAGGGCGTATCTATTTCCTGATTTGTCCCACTATCATTGGTACCTTTTATCAGCTGGTCTCTCCAATCTCTAGCCGTATTCATCCTTCAGATTGTCATTTGGTTGCTGTTTCCATTTTCTGCTTCCTATCAACACTGGAACCATGACCCACCAATTGCATGTTGATCGTAGGATTTCTTGGATGATTACTAATGACTGTCCTCGAGCCATAATCCAGGCCAGCAGTCTCGAGTATGGAATAATGGGGCCAAAGTTTTCATGTCATCAGGGCAGACCTGCGATACTCATCATTGTCCGCGCTGAATGCCTTCAGGAGCGCGTCCTGCAGGTCATGGAACCGCCGCTTCCTCTCGGTGGATCGGCGGGAAGCCAGCTCAGGTTCCTGTTCCTCATCCCTTATCTTGTCCAGCACATTAAAGCAGCGCGGGAAAAAGCGCTTACAGAGTTTAGGAAAAAGGGTTTCCCCGCTTTATATTATAAAACGACAACCGAGCATACAACCACCGATACCATAAAAAGAAAGAAGAAGAAAAAAAAGGCAACAGAGGATACAAGATGCAACCGGACAACAACAGTCCTCACAACCCTAGAAGCTAGGACATCGAGGACCCTGGCAACTCCAGGACATGCCACGATACACTCACGCTAATGGAGCGGCCCGCTGCCGGAGGAAGCGCACAACCGCCAACTCCCATACCGTTGCCGGCCATCCGAGAGCACGCTTGATCCCGGATGGACTAGGAGAGGATGGCAACACGCTGCCACGCCGGCAAAGCTACTCCGATCAACGCCACCGCCTCGGGCCACGCCACGAAGAACACCAAACATTGTCGAGCAGGACCAACTGAAGACCGGCAACCGACCACGCCAAAGCCGCAACCACCACTCACCCGTCCCAAAGGCGGCGTTTTCAAGAAGAAAGCGACGCCAAGACGCCGTCGCCGCCCAATCCAAGGGGATTCGGGTTTTCACCCGGGACAAGGAGAGGAGGAGCATGGGTTAGGACTCGATGCCGACCCCAACAAGTAGAAAGGCGATGGAGCGCCGCCGGCATCGTGGCTGCCGCAGCTCGCCAAGGGTTTCCCCCATCCATAGCCCACTCCGACCAACCACCAAACCAGCCACACGAGGTCGCCGGCAACCGAGTTGGCGTGGGCGGCCATAGAACGCGTAGGTCTCCGTCTTTAAATCGCGATTCGTGCTCACCGCCGACTCGCCACCCGCACGGCCAAGTCCAGCGCCCGGAACCATCAGCACCACCTTCGCCCGTCGTCAGGGAGGGGCGCCCTCGCCGGAGGAGGCCGTGGCCGCCGCACCTGCGCCACCCAAACTGGAGGCCCTGCCGCCACGCCACCCGCCCCGCCAGCCGCCGGACACGGCAGGGGAGGTCGCCCGTGGTCCAGGCCGCACGCAGCCCCCGCCACCCGCCGCGCCAGATCTGGCCGGATCCGACGGGTGCGGCACCACCAGAGACCGCGGCCGCCGCGCCGCAAGAGGAAACCCCGCGCGCGACGCCGCCAACCACGCGCACCGCCGCTCAGCGCCCCTGCCGCCGCACCGCTGCACCCCGCACCAGCGCAGCGCCTCCGCGCGCCCGGGCTGTCCCGCGCCAACCAGGGGAAGGCGAGGGGAGGGGAAACGAGGCCCTGCCGCCACGGAAGCCAACCAGGCTTCGCCCGCTGGCCCTTGCCGGCGGCGGTGAGGGGAGGAGGAGGGAGGGAGGGCGCGGAGGGCCGGCGGCTAGGGTTTCCCCCGCGTCGCTCGCGGGAGCGGCGGCGGGGGGAGGGAGGGGATATCCTGAGCTGTCTTCCTTTATTCAGCGCTTACTGAGTTTGACTGGTAACATTCAGCTTGCAATTAGTCCAGATCCATAGACTCGGTAAAATATGATTTTAGAACTGAATCCCATCCAAACTTAATTTACAAGTGCACAACTTGGTCAACGCCACCCCTCACACACGTGCAAGACTAATCATTAGCAATTCAACCCCCCCCCCCCCCCCCCCCCCCCGATTAGCATTTTGTATGATCATTATAGACAAGTGCAGACATTTGGTCTACATATCTGGTCTCCAGCCTTCAGTTCTTTAGATCATTTGGATTGTCATTCCTAACGAGCACAAAAGAGGGAGTGCGTATATAACGGTATGTCGGTATATAAGTTTACAACGGCCGAGGCCAAAAGGCATACTCCCTCCATTCCCTTATACAAGGCCACAACCTCGTATTACAGATATCAAGATAAAATTTATTGACTTCATTGCAAGTCAAATTTTCTTTTTGTCAACCGGGACCATTAATACATCACAAGCATGCAACGAATGAATGTGAAGGAAGTGGCTGAGTGTCATTATGACTACATACATGTAAGTATTAAAAAGTTGCTACTACGAGAAAACATCATTATTGACTCCTAAAGATATGGTAGGATTAGTTGGCTTGTCACGCAAGACATTTTTTATATATATTGTAATAGACTCCGATGAATGCAATTGAGTTGTATCCAATACCTCTCTACATGGTATCAGTTACCCTAGCGATCTCCACCGCTTCCGCTCTACGCAGCCGCCTCCTCCTCTAGGCCGCCGCTGCCGCCTCTCCAAACCCTAAGGACGCCGCCCCTCCTTCCGGAAGCCGCCACCACCCTCCACCCCCGAAACCCCAGGCCACCACTGCTCTCCTCTCCAACGGCCGCCTCCCTTTTAACTCCCTGCCGCCGCCCCCGCCGCTTTTGCCCTACCTCAAGCCGCCGCCGCCGCTGCATCTCCGCCATGTCTCGCTCTAAAGATGACATCTCTGATGCCAGCTCCCTTGCTGTCCCCTCTTTCACCTCCGACCGTCTCAATGATCTCATCATCAAAGATCACGTGCCCATCATCCTCGAGCTCGATTCACCCTCCTACAACGGACGGCGCACCTACTTCGCGCTCCTCTTTCACTCCTACCGTCTCATTGAGCACGTTTACGGGAGTGTTGACATCCGCGTTATGAAGGACAATGAAGAGTGGCTGGCCGTTGATGCTTGCATCGTCAAGTGGATATTCCTCACGATCTCGCGTGGCCTCTTCGACATGGTGAACACACGAGACCCCTTGGCATATGCCATATACAAGCGGGTGTGTGACCTCTTCCTCGACAATCAACTCCAGCGTCGCGTCTTCCTCCAAGGCGAGTTCTTCACGCTGCAATAAAACGATCTCTCGATTGAATACTACTACACGCGACTGAAGGTGCTCGCCGATGAGCTTCGTGATGTCGGCATGACTATCGACGACTCCGTCCTCCTCACCAACCTCCTTTGGGGCCTCCACCCCGACCTCGGCCAGTCCGCCGCCAACCTCTCCCGCATCATGCCGACGTACGCCAAAGCTGTCACCTACCTTCGGATGGAGGAGAAGCGCCTCCGCCACTCCGCATGGTAGGCGACCCACACGGCGCTACACGTCGGCCTCGCCGGCGGTTCTGGCGCACCTCCACCCGCCACCCGCGCCTCTGCCCTGGTTCCGCCACCCGCGCCCGCGCCCGCACCTACTGGTGGGAGGAAACAGAAGGCTCGGGGGGGGGGGGGGGTCGCGATGGCCGAGCCTGCACCACCAACACCGCACCTCGCCTACCTGCCAACTCCGCCGCGGTGCCCACTCCGCCCTGGTTGTCGGGGTATAACCCTTGGACGGGTGTGCTGCATGCATACTCCATGCCCGTCCCACGTCCTCCTGCTCCGGGCCTCCTTGGTCCCCGGCCGGCGCCCCACCAAGCGCTTATGACCGCACCCGCCCCCATTCCCTCGGCGTATGGGGGTGCTGCGGCGGACGGTGGTCCCTCGGCCTATGGCGCTCCCACGCCCTACGGCGGCCCTGCTTTGTATGGTAGTGCTCTCGGCGGTCAGTGGGACCCTGCACTCCTCGCCGCCCTTCACGCCGCGCCTTCTCCGAGCAACTACAATGGCAGCGACGACTGGTACGTGGACACTGGTGCTAGCTCCCACATGGCTTCAAATCCCAGTATCCTCTCCCGTGCCTCCCCTATCCATTCTTTTCTCGCATCATCGTCGGTGATGGCACCACTCTTCCCATCACCCACCACGGCGCATCCTCGCTCCCTCTTTCGTCTTCGTCATTACCTCTTCATAATATGCTCGTTTCTCCATCCTTAATCAAAAACTTATGTTTCGTTCGTACTCTTACTCATGAACATCCTGTCACTCTTGAGTTTGACGCTCTTGGTTTCTCTGCTAAGGATGTCCACTCCCGGAAGGTTCTGCACCGATGTGATTCCCCCGGCGACCTCTACCCATGTGGCCCATCCACAAGCGGCGGTCCGGTTGCTCTCCACGCCGACGTCTCCCTTTGGCACGCTCGTCTTGGTCACCCCAGCGCCGATGCTCTTCACAAAATTTTACGCACTTTTCCCTTTTATGTAATAAATCGGAGGCTCATACTTGTCATGTCGGCCGCATCGGAAAACATGTTCGTTTGTCATTTACACCATCTTCATCAATTTCCACCTTTCCATTTGATGTTATTCATTGTGATGTTTGGACCTCTCCGGTGCCTAGCATTTCGGGTCTACCATATTACCTCGTGATTTTAGATGATTTCTCTTATTTCACTTGGACTTTTTCGTTACGCCGCAAATCAGATGTCGCTTCGACTCTCCATTCATTTTATGCTTACGTTGCCACACACTTTCATCGCACCATTGCTCACCTCCAAACGGACAACGAAAAATAATTTGATAATCTTGCTATTGGCAACCTTTTATCCACCCACGACACTATTTTTCGTCTAACTTGTCCTTACACATCACATCAAAGCGGTCGTGCCGAACGTGTGCTTCGCACATTAATGAGAGTGTTCGTGCTTTGCTTTTCCACGCACACATGCCTGCACGGTTTTGGCCAGATGCTCTTGCTACCGCCACTCTTCTTCTCAACATCCGGCCTTGCAAACCGCGGTGGCACTATACACCTCATCACCTCCTTGTTGGGTCTCCTCCATCCTATGATGATCTTCATGTTTTTGGTTACTTGTGTTATCCCAGTATAACAGCCACCGCACCACATAAACTTGTGCCTCGGTCTCTTGCATGTGTCTTTCTCGGGTATCAACCTAACACCAAAGGTTTCCGCTGCTATGACCTGGTGTCCCATCGTGTGTTCGTATCGCGACACGTTTACTTTGATGAGGTTCATTTTCCCTTTTAGCAGGTATCTTCGACCATGCCCCCATCTCCGGGTGCCCCCCTCGACAGCCTCGTGGAGCCCTTGAGCTCCACCCGCCGCGACAACATGCTGCACGCCTGGCCGCTCGTTCGGGCTCCTTGTCCTAGGCTGGGACCCCGCCGCCGGTGCCTTCCTCCTCGCCCTCACCGGCTCTTGAGGCGCCGGCCTCACCTTCGCCGTCTCAGGAGGAGCCGGCCTCACCTTCGCTGGCTCAGGAGGAGCCGACCTCGCAGGCGTCTCGGCGCCCTTGTCGCCCAACTCGCCGGCCTCGACGGGCCGCTCAGATGCCTCCTCGGCCTCCTCTTCGGCGGGGCCCTCGGCCGGCCCCTCAACTGCCTCTTCGGCTGGCACCGCGGTATATCCATTGCCGCCTCCTGCGGCCTCGCCCGAGGTGCTGTCCTCGCCGGTTGCGCCCCCTGTCGTGGTTCCTCTCCGTCGTGGTCCCCGCCTGCCTCCTCCGCCGCCTAATCATTCAATGGTGACGTGTGCCAAGGACGGTTTCCGATAGCCGAACCCGCGCTACCACAACCTCAGTGTCACGACAATTTCTCCGGCCCCGCGCTTGGTGCGCTCCGCGTTGAGTAATCCGCACTGGCTTGCTGCTATGCGCGCTAAGTATGATGCTCTTGTCGCCAACCGGACATGGACACTGGTCCTCGTCCTCCGGTGCCAACGCCATCTCCGGCAAGTGGGCTTTTCAGCACAAACTCCTCCCGGATGGCTCTCTCGATAGGTATAAGGCTCGTTGGGTCGTTCGAGGATTTGCACAACGTGCCGGTGTTGACTTCTTAGAGACTTTCTCTTCCGTTGTCAAACCCGCCATGGTCCGTGTCATCTTACAGCTTGCCGCCTCTCGCCAATGGCCCGTACATCAGCTCGACATCAACAATCCCTTCCCGTATAGTCATCTCCAGGAGCGTGTTCTTTGTCAGCAGCCGACTGGCTTCATTGACCCTCAACGACCGGATGATGTCTGCCTGCTATCACGATCTTTGTATGGCCTGAAGCAGGCTCCTCGCGCATGGTATCCACGGATTGCGGCATTCCTTGCTGTTCTCGGGTTTCGCAGCACTACCTCCGACACGTCGTTATTCATGCTCCATCGAGCCGATCATGTCACCATGCTCCTTCTGTATGTTGATGATATTGTCAAGACTGCATCTAGAGCGGACCTTCTTCGTGACATCATTGGTCGTCTTGGCTCTGAGTTTCGGCTGAAGGACCTAGGCGTGTTGCACTTCTTCCTCGGCATTAATGTGCGATGCTATGCCTCTTGGTTCTTCCTCCATCAAGGGCAATATGCCCTTGACCTGTTGGACCGTTCGGGCATGACCGAATGCAAGCCGGTTGCCGCACCTGCTGAGGCCAAGCCAAAGCTCTCTGCCACAGCTGGACAGCCTGCCACCGATGCTGCTCTCTACCGCAGGATTGTTGGTGCCCTTTAGTACCTTACGCTCACCAGACCAGACATTCAGTTTGCCGTACAACAAGTTTGCTTGCACATGCTCGCGCCTCGTGATGTTCACTGGTCTCTGGTCAAGCACATCCTACGGTACATTCGCGCCACGCCAACCTATGGTCTCCGTCTTCATGCGTCCGCCTCCACTGAGCTTCTTGCCTACACGGATGCAGATTGGGCTGGTTGTCCTGACACCCGACGATCCACATCGGGATACTGTGTCTTCTTTGGCGACTCGCTTGTCTCGTGGTCCTCTAAGCGGCAGCCCACCGTCTCCCGCTCGAGTGCCGAGGCCGAGTACCGCGCTGTCGCCAATGCAGTCGCTGAGACTTCTTGGTTGCGTCACCTTCTTGGTGAACTTCTGGTCTCTATCCCGAAGGCTACGGTGATCTTTTATGATAATGTTTCGGCCACCTATCTTGCGGCCAATCCGGTGCAACATAAACACACCAAACATATCGAACTCGATGTTCATTTCGTCCGCGAGAAGGTTCAGTTGGGTCAGCTTCGTGTTCTTCACGTCCCGACTACCCAACAGTTTGCCGACATTATGACCAAGGGGCTGCCAACCACTGCATTCCAGGAGTTCCCTTCCAGTCTTTGCGTCGCCGACGCCGACGCTTCAACTGGGTGGGGGGGGGGGGGGGAGGGGTGTGTTGAACGTGAAGTATATGTATTTATCTCCAATTGATCTTCCTATAATCTCTAGCCTTGTATAGATTGACTCCTAAAGATATGGTAGGGTTAGTTGGCTTGTCACGCAAGACATCTCTTGTATATTGTAACAGACTCCGATGAATACAATTGAGTTGCATCCAATACCTTTCTACAATAAGTATGTACTCCCCGTAAAGAAATATAAGAGTGTTTAGATCAGTACTCCTCATTTTGAACTAAAACCACAACACTTATTATGGATCGGAGGGAGTAGTCGGTAACACAAGCACATGTACTGAAATAGACCATACAACCTGTTTTCACTAGTAGCAGTATAAAGCAAACTCTTTTGGTTACTCCTTATTTACGCATGCATGTTGATGATGTTCCCATGCCACGAGGTCAGGTGCAAAGTACATGATGATTACATTCAAACTGGCGTGGCTATAGCCTCAAGGGGCGTAGCCATGGACAGGTTGACCCCAAGCCTTTCAGTCATGTCCAGCCCCTTCTTCTCCACGTCTACGGGAAGCCTCCACTGGAAGCGATGCAGCAAAGAAGCGAGCATGAGATGAACTATGCGAACGGCCAGCGGCGTCCCGGGACACATCCTCCTCCCGGACCCAAAGGGCAGGAGCTCGAAGTCTCGGCCCTTGAAGTCCACATCCTTCTCCAGGAACCTCTCCGGCATAAACTTCTCCGGCTCTGGCCATACCTTGCCGTCGTGCCCTATGGCCCACACGTTCACCAGAAGGCGTGTGCCCTTGGGAATTGTGTATCCTTGGACTTGTGTCGTCGTCTCCGCCACGTGTGGCAGCAGGAACGGCGCCGGAGGATGGAGCCGGAACGTCTCCTTCACGATGGCTTGGAGGTACTTGAGCTGTCCAATGTCGGACTCCTCAACCTGCTCTTTAGAGCCGATCACTTGGTCGAGCTCTTGACGAGCTCTCGACATGGATGATGGATTCAGTAGCAGCTCAGCCATTGCCCATTCCACAGTGGCCGAACTTGTATCCGTCCCCGCGCTGAACAAGTCCTGATGACCAAACAACCATGCAGCGTGAGGTAACAATACAGAGAGTGGAAGCATGGAGGAATACTACTCCCTTTGTCCGGAATTACTTGTCGCGGAAATGAATAAAAATGGATGTGCGACAAGTAATTCAAGACGGAGGAAGTATTCAACAAAGTACTTGGAAGATAGATACCGAAAGCAATGAGAGGAGCGTCTGGCGCTCGAAGCCCTGGTCGTCGTCGGTGTTGCGGTAGTCGAGCAGCACGTCTAGGAAGTTTTTCTTTGTTGGCTCACCCGCGGCACGGTTCCGCATGTGAAGCTCGATGTGTTCGTCCATCATGGCATGCAACCGCTGAAACAAGCCCTCGATACGTCTCCTCACTCCCTGCAGGTCTAGCCACGCCACTTCAGGGATGAAGTCTGACAGATTTGGTAATCCAACGGTCACGTTTAGCTCTGCGAGCACGGCCTTGAACTCCCCAAGCTTGACATGGCGGTCGTCGAGGTCGGCCAAGTCGGTGGAGAAGATGGTGGAGGAGAGTAGGTTAAGCGCTGTCGTAAAGGCCAGGTGGCCGACGTGAACCGGGACGCCCTCTCGTGCCAGCTGCGTCACGTGGGAGACGAGTTGGTGCACCTTCTCCTGGCGCAGGGACTGGTGCATGTCGAGGCGGTGTGGCGCGAAGAGCTCACCCGAGCACACCTTGCGTAGCGCGCGCCACCGGGGGCTGCTAGCCGGGAGCCAGACCATGGAGTGTGTGTAGTGCGCGGACACGTGGGTGCCATCGAGGACGAAGCGCCCCGAGAAAGCGGCGTCATGGCGCTGGAGGATGTCACGGGCGGCCTCTGCTGAGGAGGCGACCACGGTCGTGACCGTGCCTAGGCGGAGCGCCATGATAGGGCCATGGCGCTCCGCGAGGCCCGCGAGGGAGCGGTGTGGTAGGGCGCCCAGTGAGAGGAGGTTGCCCACGAGTGGCAGCGAGCGAGGACCCGGGGGTAGGTTCCGACCACTGTGGGTTAAGAGGCCTAGGAGGTACACAGAGGAGACCATGAGGATGAGAACTATTGTGCAAAAGAAGAGGAGCTCCATGGCTGGTGATCGCTTGGTGAGCTGAACTCCATGCGACTCGGAGCACGTTATATAGGGAAGCAGACGTACGTGTAATCGCACCACAAAAACGATCGGGCTGATTGTACCAAAAAGGAATGCAATCAGTAAAGTGACTACTCGTAGTTATCATATTCGAAAAGAAGTCACTCAAGGGTGAAACGTTGCTGTCGGGGGTAGGAATGATGGTGCTTTGTGTACTTTCTTCTAGCACCAATCGCATCGAGACGACCGTTCGGTTACGAACCTAACTTTTATTCATTTCTTTTTGAAATCATGCATGGCATGATGATAATTGCAGAGGAAAACGATGGCTAGAAATATCATGAGCAGCGCACAGTATTTAGTATACTACCAGTACTCCCTCCTCCCGAATTTCTATTTCTATTTGAATCAGCGCACAGTATTTAAAAATGTTTTTTTTTTGTAATGAAGCAATCCATTTATGCATGATTCGATGATGATGCCGTGCGGTAGATGTCGTGTCTCATAAACTGTGAGCTTAATTATACCCCCTCTGTCAACTACTCCCTCCGTCCGGAAATACTCGTCGAAGGAATGGATGTATCTAGATGTATTTTAGTTCTAGATATATTCATTTTTATGCATTTCTCCGACAAGTATTTCCGGACGGAGGGAGTATGTTATAGCATTCAAAACATGTTCCGCAATATAAGCACTAAGAAAAATTGAGTCGTACTCCACTATGACTAGCCTAATTTATGTATTGCTCTTTCTGCAATTATTGTGCTGATTCAGTGCTGAAGATATGCTCTGCCTATAGTCTAGCTATTAGCAAGTGGACTGCTCTTTTTCTGTAATGATAATACTATTTGATTCGAAAAGTGGTGTTGATGCGCCACCGCGCCTTGTCAGAATCAAATGGGGCCAACATGTGTTGCCCCATACTTTCTCTCGTCAGCTGTTAGTTGAGCTACCACCGCTTATATTTCATATCTCTTAACTATTTATACAGTTTATTGAATCATAAGTATTTTCACAGTGATACAATATGATATTCTTAACTATTTATGTGCGCTAATCTTGTTTCGACAAAACTGCAATTATTGTAAGCGGGCCATGGTTCAAGTAGCTGTTTCAGAATGATGATGAATTTCACTGATCGCTTAAAAGATCCATATCTCCAAATGTGGCTTGGTATGAATTATTTGACATGATTTTTTCAACCTTACATATTTCCAGAAATAATCTCGCAATGAATTCACTCAAGTATCTTTTTACAAAGAAAATATATTAATATCGCGAAGATACCAATTACACCCGGCGTTTGTACCAACAAGATGTCCAAAGGCATCAATGATACACACAACCAAAAAAATAAAATAAAAAGAACAGAAGAAAAAAGACCCCGCCAGAGTGATCAATCACTAGCACTCTAACCACGACCGAAGACAACACCCGGATTACAAAAGAGGTTCTCCAAAAGCAACACCTCCAAAAAGGAAACAATGCACAAGCGTTGTCATTGCTCGTGCTCAATCCTCAAAATAAATAAAAACAATCTGAGCTCATGCTCAATGACATATGAAGAACTATATGTTTGGGATGGTGAAACCGGTAATGAAGAACATTCTATGGCTTAAAATGTATATAATTTGATGTTGGGGCACTGATTTTTTGCTGTTGCACGTACTAATTGATTGGTAATTCCATGTATTGGAAAGAGAAAAAGGATAGCCTTTCTTTAGGCGTACATAAAAGGATCACATAAAAGGATTTTTTTTTCCTTTTGAGTAAAACATAAAAAGGAAACGTTTCCAGTCGGAAAGTCCTGGCTGAAATGTTCCGCCGGATGCGCTAGGCACGTTTGATCGTGGGAACCGATTCCCCCTCTCTCTCTTAATCCTTCCATCCTCTCCCCTTTTGTTCTCGGGCTAGCACTACTAGGAAAAGGCTAATTAGTGGCACACCTGTTTTGGCCATTAATGGCGCACTACAGGTGCGCCACTAGTAACAAATACTAATGGCGCACCCTTGGTGCGTCATTAGTATACCAGGCAATAGTGGCGCACCAAGCAGTGCGCCATTAGTATGTCCCCTGGTGCGCCATTACTATGCCTTCCAGGGGCCATATTTACCTTGTGCTTTGGGTTACTAATGGCGGACTTCTAGATAATGCGTCACTAGTGTGTTTATTGCAGTGCGCCACTAAAGTGCAGTATGGTGCGCCATTAGTATGAATATTAGGATTTTTTTTTCTTTTCTGATATTTGCACAGGTTACAAAATACATTACTGCACAGAATATAGACAACACAACATATAAACAACAGATTTATCGAATACAATAGAAGATTAGTCTCCGAATACAATTCATCATATTAGTCTCCGAATTCAAAATACCGAACAAAGTTAGAACATTACAAGTCTTGATACCGCGAGTAGCGAGTTTGTCTTCACATTACAAGTCGATATCGATCATCTAAACTACCATCACATAGAAGAGAGCTGCGGTCATCACGATGAGCATCATCGCGATGAAACTGGTCTTCATCCGGTTCCTCCAACGATCCCTCCTCTCTCCCGCTAGATAGCGCGCGTATCTAGCTTCCGCCTCCGCCCTAGTGGTGTACCCTTTGTAACTGTTATCGCTGAAATGGTGAACCTGTCTCCGACACTCCTCCCAGTCGTCGTAGACTCTGAGAACCTTACCCTTGTACACGACATACGACGGCATCTCTATGCACTAGACAAATAAAACGTTAGTAGCAATTCACAGACAGTACATAAGCAATATATAAGTATGCAACAAAAGGATCGGAAGAGAAAAACAACACATTAATAGCACGATTCATGGTCCTACTAATAAATAGCATCGATTACATATAAGTTGAACCACTGTCCAAACCAAAGAGACATACAAGTTCATTAAAATGTAATTACAACATGAGCTAATCGATATTTCAGAACTACATAGCATCACTACTTTCGACTCGACTCAGGGACCGGAGCGTGGATGAAGCCGCCGTCTTTCGTGATGGTCATGAATGTGCGTTCGTTGTCAGCCTGCATTTGTAGCGTTGTTTCTATTTCATTGATGGACAGTTGATATTTGAGGTAGAACTGCCCCGAGGTACGAAGGACATCTTGATGGATGATTTCCGCAAACTCCGACTGGATGCGAAGGAATTCTTGTCTGAGGTCCGCGTCCTGGATTGCCGACAAGCGTGCGGCCCAATCTTTGAGACTATTTGGTAGCAGAAGGTGATTATGGTCCCGTACGAGCGCCCGCATGTGATGGAGGGCGTAGTAGGCATCCTTCTGACCGCCAGGCGGCTGCTTGACGCATGGGAACGTCGTTACGTGGGTGAACACGTGCTTGCCGTACCTAAAAATTGGCCTCCTGAAGGTGCCTCCAGATTTGGCGTAGCCGGGGAGAACATCATCAAGAACTTTCTTGATATTTGTGTAGTCTTTCTTCGACTGACGGTCCGAGTCGAAATACGTGGCCATGGAATAGTTCGGGCTTAAGAGGATGAGTGTGCAATGCGTGTCACTGCACAAAACACGGAATGTTAGAAAAAAAAGAACGATCGAAATCTAAGAAATCATATGTTACGGGGCGGTGAGGGGATGACTTACTCGGGAAAGTAAGGCACGAGGAAGTTATCCTTATCTGGGTTCGCCAGAATGACGCCTTCAAGGTATGAACTCGCGACTTGCCGGTCCCAGCGCTGCCCAAGATCTTGGCACGCATGTAGAAGGGGTCGACTATCACGATGTCCGGGGTCTTGTCTCTAATGATCTGCATCTCCATACACAGCAAAAATAGCCGAACGAAGGTGTAGTGCAGCGGATGAAGGTTAAACATAGCGAAGATGTCATTAAACCGCAGGACGATCATACCCCCGATGGCGCTATCGACAAAGCCCTTGCCCTCTGGCACCTTGGCCACGAAAACCGGGTATGCCACATCATTCTCGGAGAGACGCCGCTTCTCCAAAGAAAGAACACTGGCATGCAGACTCCGCATAGCACCGGTTGCAGCATTGAGCATATTAGTCGGTAGCATTGGCCTACCCGCCACATGCACCCTCCTCGAGATATCCTTAGGTGAAGGTGGCCCGTCCTGAGCACGGATCGTACTCGGTCTCGGCTGGCTCGCACCCTTGTTATTCTTTCTTTTCCGTCCCTTCTGCTTCTTCTGCTGTAATGGGATCGAGTTCTGCTCAGAGACCACCTTATTGAGTGTGTTGGGGCTGATAATATTTCGCACCTCGGCTATCTGAGGCTCGGTGA
Source organism: Triticum aestivum (assembly GCF_018294505.1). Classification (NCBI taxonomy): domain Eukaryota; kingdom Viridiplantae; phylum Streptophyta; class Magnoliopsida; order Poales; family Poaceae; genus Triticum; species Triticum aestivum. Next base: position 8,912,826 of record NC_057814.1, read on the forward strand.
AGGCGGCAACTGGAGGTGTCTCCTGAGAACTGAATGCCAGACGACGCCTGTTGCAATTGGGTTTCTCCACGGTACCAGCTAGATCGCGACCGTCTTTTCTAGGGTTGGGTTCTTGAGAAGGAGGCCCCAAGAATACGTCATCATACCCATGTTCGTTGAAGTACTTTTCGACGTTGGTAAATGTACCGTCGTCGTCGTCCGGATCCTGTGCCATATGCATGTCCGGATCAGCTGACGCCGGTAGCGTTGCGGCGGTCTTGCCATGGCTTGGCGCCGGCATGACTGGCGGTGTTGTCTGTGGGGTGGTGTTCCCCGCCCCCAAACGAATCTGGCTCTTCGGCCAAAGCATGGGCCAGCTTATGCAGGCGCTGAGGGTCATCACATCATCTTCGTCGGCCCCAGGGGTCGATACGGAGGTAACAAGTCGTCGAAGCCCCACAGCACCCGAACCAGTTGAACCCTATACACGGTGGGTGGCATCGGATTACCGTGGAACACGCGGCTGCCCGGTTGAACGATTCTGGCCTTGGCGACATCGATCAACTCGCCGTCCATGAAGTGCAGGAGAGTGCATGGAACGTCGGCGGCGCCTTGCAAAAACATGTAGGGTGTCAGGGATGCCTAGTCAAAGGCAAGGACATGAAGTCATCGGCCGAGAGGCTTATTTAGTTACCGTGATGGCGTCGAGCTCGGCTAATGTCGAGGCACCGCCAACGGCGGGCGTGCAAGTGACGGAGGGGGCGCTTGCTGCCGAGGTGCCGGCCGGCATATTCTTCCCACACTCGGGTGCATTAAGCTCCAATGCCGGCGCCGACGCCGACGCCGGAGACACCAATGGCGCCGCCGGCGCGTTGCGCGAGTTGCTGCCCGTGAAGCTAGGAATCGGGGGCGGCCCCTCTTGGCCGCCCGCCATCCACGCCTGTAGCCCCTGAATCAAGGTAGGCACAATGGCGGTGATCGTCGCTCCCAGTTGGTCTCACACTTGCTCTTCGACTATCTCCGGGATCCGTGCCACTTGTGCCTTGAGTTCTTGAACCTCGCGCTCCTGGCTTTCCGAGCTGGTCTTTCTCTCCTTTCGCCCAGCGGTATAGTATTCTGACCATTTCATGGACAGGCCTTTGCCGGCCACACGACCAGCTGACGACGGCTTACTGAGCTTATCCTTGTTTTTCATTACGTTCAACGCCCTATTTAAAGTGGTGTCCCAAGGGGAGCTCTTAGACGACCCCGGGCTACTGCTTTCAGTGTCCTGCGGAAGGAACGTGAACCATTTAGAAATTTGGATTCATTAATTAGGATGCAACCATATGGAGCTAATTACATGGGGGTATATTCCTTACCAGAACAAGCTCAAGCGCCTTGGTCTTCGGATCCGTGGTAAGCTCCTTTGTTACCGGGTCAATCTTGTACCGGGCCCTGACATAGTTCCTTGTCTGCTTGTCACGGTATTTATCGAAGAGGGGCGGTAGGCCTTGGTCGGCATGCTCCGCATCCTCCTTGTCCCATATAGGTTCCGCCACTCTGTAACCGCCGGGACCGAGTTTGTGGATCCCTAAGTTCAAGTCCCGCATATCTTTCCCCCGCTGACTTGATTCCGCGGTTGCGTTGCTCTCACACTTGATCTTGAACTCCAGGTAGTCAGCTTCGCTGATCGAAGGATTTGTCTCCTTGATCTTCTCATAACTATCACCTTTTTCAATCCTTCTCTTCACCGCGGCTCTCCAAGTAGCCAGGGCCGTGCTCATCTTCGTGAGGGCGGCACTGTTCACTTTATTCCCTAAGAGGCCTGTGTTTGCGAAGTCACCGGGGAACTTGTATCGTTCATGCAGCTTCGTGAAGAGGAGGTTGCGCAAATTCCCTCGGTCACGATGCCTTAGGTTCTCGGTGTTGATCGAGATGGTGCTCCGGAGAATGCACCCGAGCTGTCCCGCGTACCCCTTGACTAATTATTTGGGCACCGTTGGATGCCCACCGGAGGACACTTCAGTAAATTCCTCCTTGACGGTGCCGAGCACGTTCGGGCACCGGTCCTTCCGTTGCCTATTCGGTTGGCTGCCATCTGTGCGTGCGCTGCCATCATCAGTGGTGGCATCCTCGGCGGCACCATCAGTGGTGTCATCCCCGACGCCACTAGGGGTTCTTCCTCCATCTCCTGGGACAGCTCCCAGAATGCCTTGCCCGAACCGCCGGCCTCATCGTTGTGGGCGATGTTTCACTCTAAATAGGAAAAAAGTTTGGTAAAAAAGTTGGTTATTGTGAAGGAACAAGATCTCTAAGTTGACCAAATAACCTAATTCTCGAGGAATGTCGCCAAAAAGTTGGTTATTGTCAAGGAACAATTGAGAGATGTTTGTGATATTGCCTAGGTGTTTTGGGATGGAACCTGCTAGTGTGTTGTTGCTAAGGTCCAAGTCCCTTCCTAACCCCCTTCTTCTTGTCTCCTCTCACTATCTCTCTCACACACATGGCAAGCAAGGGTGTCTGAGTGTGTGAAAAAATACTAAACTAATCCAAGGGCTGAAAATTGATCATCTGTTTCAGATTGCAGTTTTCTTTCTTGGGGCTTCGGTGTGCGGTACAAAACTGAATTTTGGAAATCTACAGAATGAACAAGCTAAGGGCTGCAAATGCCCGCAAGTCTTCAAGGGTGACGGCATAATGGCTCAGTGTTATTTAAGGGTTGGTTTGTGAGGAATTATCATGTCTCATCATTTAGGGTTTGTCGACACCGAGGCATCCTAAAAGCTAAGCTTTTATCATTTAGGGTTTGTCGACGCCGAGGCACCCTAAAAGCCTGAGCTTTCATCATTTAGGTTTTTATCGACACCAAGGCACCCTAAAAGCCGAGGTTTTATCATTTAGGGTTTGTCGACGCTGGGGCACCCTAAATGCTAAGTTATGTTTTCATCATTTAGGGTTTATCGTTGCCAAGGCACCCTAGGTTGACTGATATATATGGGTATCTTCTAATAATATACCCTATCAAGTATGGCGCAATAGTTAAAAAAATAGCCAACAGTAACATGCAAGTGCTGACAGAAAAGGGAAGGAGAATTCTAAGTTGGGCCTAATCACTTGGCTCTATTGCCACCTATGGCAGTTGCATATTAGTTGTGCAAAAAAATTTAAGAGCGGGCAGTAATGAATAATGTTTAATGGGATACCTCAAAAAGCTAATCTAGTATCTCCATTTAACAGTTTTCAACTAGAAAGTGCACAAAGTGCAAAAAACAGATTATTTCAACCCCCCAAACAATAATGATAACATTCTTTTCCTGAACAATAAACGACTCATGGTTTCGTCTGTCCACACATGAATTCAGCATATGTGTTTAATGCAGCAAGAATAAAGGGACACCACATGTCCAAAATCTCGCATCCAAAATTTCACAATTGCGCCTAACATGACAGTGCATATATAACCAGGCTTATGGTGCATTCTACTTTCTACCTGTCCAAACTGTATTTGTCAGACTTAACTAAGTTAACTGTTATCTGCACACCCTAATCTTTTTATCTGATTAACACAAAATAGACATCTCAACACTTGCATTTGCAAATATAACACCATGAGACACTTCAACTAGGTACTTCTCGAAGGAAAAACACCAAGAGACAATAAACATATCAGCCGTTGATAGAAGATTCAGAACTAGTCCTTAGCTTGAGCTTCTGAACTAGTACTTGTTGGGGAACGTAGTAATTTCAAAAATTTCCTACGCACACGCAAGATCATGGTGATGCATAGCAACGAGAGGGGAGAGTGTTGTCCACGTACCCTCCTAGACCGAAAGCGGAAGCGTTAACCCAACGCGGTTGATGTAGTCATACGTCTTCAAGATCCGACCGATCAAGTACCGAACGTACGGCACCTCCGAGTTCAGCACACGTTCAGCTCGATGACGTCCCTCGAACTCCGATCCAGCCGAGTGTTGAGGGAGAGTTTCGTCAGCACAACGGCGTGGTGACGATGATGATGTTCTACCGACGCAGGGCTTCGCCTAAGCACTGCTACGATATTATCGAGGTGTAATATGGTGGAGGGGGGCACTGCACACGGCTAAGAGATCAATAGATCAATTGTTGTGTCTTTGGGGTGCCTCCTGCCCCCGTATATAAAGGAGCAAAGGGGGAGAGGTGCGGCCAGCCTTGGGGCGCGCCAGGAGGAGTCCTACTCCCACCGGGAGTAGGACTCCCCCCTTTTCCTAGTTGGATTAGGACTTGGGAGGGGGGAAAGAGGAGAGGGAGAAGAAGGAAGGGGGGCGCCGCCCCCTTCTCCTTGTCCTATTCGGACTAGGGGGGGGGGGGCGCGGCCCAGCCCTAGCCGCCTCTTCTCTCTTCCACCTAGGCCCACTAAGGCCCATTATGTTGCCGGGGGGTTCCCGTAACCTCCCGGTACTCTGGTAAAATCCCGATTTCACCCGGAACACTTCCGATATCCAAACATAGGCTTCCAATATATCAATCTTTATGTCTCGACCATTTCGAGACTCCTCGTCATGTCCATGATCACATCCGGGACTCCGAACAACCTTCGGTACATCAAAACATATAAACTCATAATAAAACTGTCATCGTAACCAATAGCGGAACCTGGATGCTCATATTGGCTCCCACATATTCTACGAAGATCTTTATCGGTCAGACCGCATAACAACATACGTTGTTCCCTTTGTCATCGGTATGTTACTTGCCCGAGATTCGATCGTCGGTATCTTAATAACTAGTTCAATCTTGTTACCGGCAAGTCTCTTTACTCATTCCGTAATACATCATCTCGCAACAAACTCATTAGTTGCAATGCTTGCAAGGCTTAAGTGATGTGCATTACCGAGAGGGCCCAGAGATACCTCTTCGACAATCGGAGTGACAAATCCTAATCTCGAAATACGCCAACCCAACAAGTACCTTCGGAGACACCTGTAGAGCACCTTTATAATCACCCAGTTACGTTGTGACGTTTGGTAGCACACAAAGTGTTCCTCCGGTAAACGGGAGTTGCATAATCTCATAGTCATAGGAACATGTATAAGTCATGAAGAAAGCAATAGCAACATATTAAACGATCGAGTGCTAAGCTAACGAAATGGGTCAAGTCAATCACATCATTCTCCTAATGATGTGATCCCGTTAATCAAATGACAACTCATGTCTATGGCTAGGAAACATAACCATCTTTGATCAACGAGCTAGTCAAGTAGAGGCATACTAGTGACACTTTGTTTGTCTATGTATTCACACAAGTATTATGTTTCCGGTTAATACAATTCTAGCATGAATAATAAACATTTATCATGATATAAGGAAATAAATAATAACTTTATTATTGCCTCTAGGGCATATTTCCTTCAGTCTCCCACTTGCACTAGAGTCAATAATCTAGATTACACAGTAATGATTCTTACACCCATGGAGCCTTGGTGCTGATCATGTTTTGCTCGTGGAAGAGGCTTAGTCAACGGGTCTGCAACATTCAGATCCGTATGTATGTTGCAAATTTCTATGTCTTCCACCTGGACTAAATCCCGGATGGAATTGAAGCGTCTTTTGATGTGCTTGGTTCTCTTGTGAAATCTGGATTCCTTTGCTAAGGCAATTGCACCAGTATTGTCACAAAAGATTTTCATCGGACCCGATGCACTAGGTATGACACCTAGATCGGATATGAACTCCTTCATCCAGACTCCTTCATTTGCTGCTTCCGAAGCAGCTATGTACTCCGCTTCACACGTAGATCCCGCCACGACACTTTGTTTGGAACTGCACCAACTGACAGCTCCACCGTTCAATGTAAACACGTATCCGGTTTGCGATTTAGAATCGTCCAGATCAGTGTCAAAGCTTGCATCAACGTAACCATTTACGATGAGCTCTTTGTCACCTCCATAAACGAGAAACATATCCTTAGTCCTTTTCAGGTATTTCAGGATGTTTTTTACCGCTGTCCAGTGATCCACTCCTGGATTACTTTGGTACCTTCCTGCTAGACTTATAGCAAGGCATACATCAGGTCTGGTACACAACATTGCATACATGATAGAGCCTATGGCTGAAGCATAGGGAACATCTTTCATCTTCTCTCTATCTTCTGCAGTGGTCGGGCATTGAGTCTTACTCAACTTCACACCTTGTAACACAGGCAAGAACCCTTTCTTTGCTTGATCCATTTTGAACTTCTTCAAAACTTTGTCAAGGTATGTGCTTTGTGAAAGTCCAATTAAGCGTCTTGATCTATCTCTATAGATCTTGATGCCCAATATATACGCAGCTTCACCGAGGTCTTTCATTGAAAAACTCTTATTCAAGTATCCCTTTATGCTATCCAGAAATTCTATATCATTTCCAATCAGCAATATGTCATCTACATATAATATCAGAAATGCTACAGAGCTCCCACTCACTTTCTTGTAAATACAGGCTTCTCCAAAAGTCTGTACAAAACCAAATGCTTTGATCACACTATCAAAGCGTTTATTCCAACTCCGAGAGCTTGCACACTTTGTTAGCTCCCTTTGGATTGAAAAAACCTTCCGGTTGCATCATATACAACTCTTCTTCCAGAAATCCATTCAGGAATGCAGTTTTGACATCCATTTGCCAAATTTCATAATCATAAAATGCGGCAATTGCTAACATGATTCGGACAGACTTAAGCATCGCTACGGGTGAGAAGGTCTCATCGTAGTGAATCCCTTGAACTTTTCGAAAACCTTTCGCAACAAGTCGAGCTTTATAGACAGTAACATTACCATCAACGTCAGTCTTCTTCTTGAAAATCCATTTACTTTCTATGGCTTGCCGATCATTGGGCAAGTCAACCAAAGTCCATACTTTGTTCTCATACATGGATCCCATCTCGGATTTCATGGCTTCAAGCCATTTTGCGGAATCTGGGCTCACCATCGCTTCTTCATAGTTTGTAGGTTCGTCATGGTCTAGTAACATAACCTCCAGAACAGGATTACCGTACCACTCTGGTGCGGATCTTACTCTGGTTGACCTACGAGGTTCAGTAATAACTTGATCTGAAGTTTCATGATCATCATCATTAACTTCCTCACTAATTGGTGTAGGTGTCGTAGAAACTGGTTTCTGTGATGAACTACTTTCCAATGAGGGAGCAGGTACAGTTACCTCATCAAGTTCTACTTTCCTCCCACTCACTTCTTTCGAGAGAAACTCCTTCTCCAGAAAAATTACGAATTTAGCAACAAAAGTTTTTCCTTCGGATATGTGATAGAAGGTGTACCCAACAGTCTCCTTTGGGTATCCTATGAAGACACATTTCTCCGATTTGGGTTCGAGCTTATCAGGTTGAAGTTTTTTCACATAAGCATCGCAGCCCCAAACTTTAAGAAATGACAACTTTGGTTTCTTGCCAAACCACAGTTCATAAGGCGTCGTCTCAATGGATTTTGATGGTGCCCTATTTAACGTGAATGCAGCCGTCTCTAAAGCATAACCCCAAAACGATAGCGGTAAATCTGTAAGAGACATCATAGATCGCACCATATCTAGTAAAGTACGATTACGACGTTCGGACACACCATTACGTTGTGGTGTTCCAGGTGGCGTGAGTTGCGAAACTATTCCGCATTGTTTCAAATGAAGACCAAACTCATAACTCAAATATTCTCTTCCACGATCAGATCGTAGAAATTTTATTTTCTTGTTACGATGATTTTCAACTTCACTCTGAAATTCTTTGAACTTTTCAAATGTTTCAGACTTATGTTTCATTAAGTAGATATACCCATATCTGCTTAAATCATCTGTGAAGGTAAGAAAATAACGATATCCGCCACGAGCCTCAATATTCATCGGACCACATACATCTGTATGTATGATTTCCAATAAATCTGTTGCTCTCTCCATAGTTCGGGAGAACGGTGTTTTAGTCATCTTGCCCATGAGGCATGGTTCGCAAGTACCAAGTGATTCATAATCAAGTGGTTCTAAAAGTCCATCAGTATGGAGTTTCTTCATGCGCTTTACACCAATATGACCTAAACGGCAGTGCCACAAATAAGTTGCACTATCATTATCAACTCTGCATCTTTTGGCTTCAATATTATGAATATGTGTCTCACTACTATCGAGATTCAAAAAAAATAGACCACTCTTCAAGGGTGCATGACCATAAAAGATATTACTCATATAAATAGAACAACCATTATTCTCTGATTTAAATGAATAACCGTCTCGCATCAAACAAGATCCAGATATAATGTTCATGCTTAACGCTGGCACCAAATAACAATTATTTAGGTCTAAAACTAATCCCGAAGGTAGATGTAGAGGTAGCGTGCCGACCGCGATCACATCGACTTTGGAACCATTTCCCACGCGCATCATCACCTCGTCCTTAGCCAATCTTCGCTTAATCCATAGCCCCTGTTTCGAGTTGCAAATATTAGCAACAGAACCAGTATCAAATACCCAGGTGCTACTGCGAGCATTAGTAAGGTACACATCAATAACATGTATATCACATATACCTTTGTTCACCTTGCCATCTTTCTTATCCGCCAAATACTTGGGGCAGTTCCGCTTCTAGTGACCAGTCTGCTTGCAGTAGAAGCACTCAGTCTCAGGCTTGGGTCTAGACTTGGGTTTCTTCTCCTGAACAGCAACTTGTTTGCTGTTTTTCTTGAAGTTCCCCTTCTTCTTCCCTTTGCGCTTTTTCTTGAAACTAGTGGTCTTATTGACCATCAACACTTGATGCTCCTTTTTGATTTCTACCTCCGCAGCCTTTAGCATTGCGAAGAGCTCGGGAATCGTCTTATTCATCCCTTGCATATTATAGTTCATCACAAAGCTCTTGTAGCTTGGTGGCAGTGATTGAAGAATTCTGTCAATGACGCTATCATCCGGAAGATTAACTCCCAGTTGAATCAAGTGATTATTATACCCAGACATTTTGAGTATATGCTCACTGACAGAACTATTCTTCCATCTTGCAGCTATAGAACTTATTGGAGACTTCATATCTCTCAATCCGGGCATTTGCTTGAAATATTAACTTCAACTCCTGGAACATCTCATATGCTCCATGACGTTCAAAACGTCGTTGAAGACCCCGTTCTAAGCCGTAAAGCATGGCACACTGAACTATCGAGTAGTCATCAGCTTTGCTCTGCCAGACGTTCATAACATCTGGTGTTGCTCCTGCAGCAGGCCTGGCACCCAGCGGTGCTTCCAGGACGTAATTCTTCTGTGCAGCAATGAGGATAATCCTCAAGTTGACCCAGTCCGTGTAATTGCTACCATCATCTTTCAACTTTGCTTTCTCAAGGAACGCATTAAAATTCAACGGAACAACAGCACGGGCCATCTATCTACAATTAACATAGACAAGCAAGATACTATCAGGTACTAAGTTCATGATAAATTCAAGTTCAATTAATCATATTATTTAAGAACTCCCACTTAGATAGACATCCCTCTAATCCTCTAAGTGATCACGTGATCCATATCAACTAAACCATGTCCGATCATCACGTGAGATGGAGTAGTTTCAACGGTGAACATCACTATGTTGATCATATCTACTATATGACTCACGCTCGACCTTTCGATCTCCGTGTTCCGAGGCCATATCTGTTATATGCTAGGCTCGTCAAGTTTAACCTGAGTATTCCGCGTGTGCAACTGTTTTGCACCCGTTCTATTTGAACGTAGAGCCTATCACACCCGATCATCACGTGGTGTCTCAGCACGAAGAACTTTCGCAACGGTGCATACTCAGGGAGAACACTTATACTTTGATAATTTAGTGAGGGATCATCTTATAATGCTACCGTCAATCAAAGCAAGATAGGATACATAAAAAAGATAAACATCACATGCAATCAATATAAGTGATATGATATGGCCATCATCATCTTATGCTTGTGATCTCTATCTCCGAAGCACCGTCACTATCACCATCGTCACCGGCGCGACACCTTGATCTCCATCGTAGCATCATTGTCGTTTCGCCAATCTTATGCTTCTACGACTATCGCTACCGCTTAGTGATAAAGTAAAGCATTACAGGGCGATTGCATTGCATACAATAAAGCGACAACCATATGGCTCCTGCCAGTTGCCGATAACTCGGTTACAAAACATGATCATCTCATACAATAAAATTCAGCATCATGTCTTGACCATATCACATCACAACATGCCCCTGCAAAAACAAGTTAGACGTCCTCTAATTTGTTGTTGCAAGTTTTACGTGGCTGCTACGGGCTTAGCAAGAACCGTTCTTACTTACGCATCAAAACCACAACGATAGTTTGTCAAGTTGGTGCTGTTTTAACCTTCGCAAGGATCGGGCGTAGCCACACTCGGTTCAACTAAAGTGAGAGAGACAGACACCCGCCAGTCACCTTTAAGCAACGAGTGCTCGCAACGGTGAAACCAGTCTCACGTAAGCGTACGCGTAATGTCGGTCCGGGCCGCTTCATCTCACAATACCGCCGAACCAAAGTATGACAATGCTGGTAAGCAGTATGACTTATATCGCCCACAACTCACTTGTGTTCTACTCATGCATATGACATCTACGCATAAAACCAGGCTCTGATACCACTGTTGGGGAACGTAGTAATTTCAAAAAAATTCCTACGCACACGCAACATCATGGTGATGCATAGCAACGAGAGGGGAGAGTGTTGTCCACGTACCCTCGTAGACCGAAAGCGGAAGCGTTAATACAACGCGGTTGATGTAGTCGTACGTCTTCACGATCCGACCGATCAAGTACCGAATGTACGGCACCTCCGAGTTCAGCACACGTTCAGCTCGATGACGTCCCTCGAACTCCGATCCAGCCGAGTGTTGAGGGAGAGTTTCGTCAGCATGACGGCGTGGTGACGATGATGATGTTCTACCGACGCAGGGCTTCGTCTAAGCACTGCTACGATATTATCGAGGTGTAATATGGTGGAGGGGGGCACCGCACACGGCTAAGAGATCAATAGATCAATTGTTGTGTCTTTGGGGTGCCCCCTGCCCCCGTATATAAAGGAGCAAAGGGGGAGAGGTGCGGCCAGCCTTGGGGCGCGCTAGGAGGAGTCCTACTCCCACCGGGAGTAGGACTCCCCCCTTTTCCTAGTTGGATTAGGACTTGGGAGGGGGGAAAGAGGAGAGGGAGAAGAAGGAAGGGGGGCGCCGCCCCCTTCTCCTTGTCCTATTCGGACTAGGGGGGAGGGGCGCGCGGCCCAGCCCTAGCCGCCTCTTCTCTCTTCCACCTAGGCCCACTAAGGCCCATTATGTTGCCGGGGGGTTCCGGTAACCTCCCGGTACTCCGGTAAAATCCCGATTTCACCCGGAACACTTCCGATATCCAAACATAGGCTTCCAATATATCAATCTTTATGTCTCGACCATTTCGAGACTCCTCGTCATGTCCGTGATCACATCCGGGACTCCGAACAACCTTCGGTACATCAAAACATATAAACTCATAATAAAACTGTCATCGTAACGTTAAGCGTGCAGACCCTACGGGTTCGAGAACTATGTAGACATGACCGGGACACGTCTCCGGTCAATAACCAATAGCGGAACCTGGATGCTCATATTGGCTCCCACATATTCTACGAAGATCTTTATCGGTCAGACCGCATAACAACATACGTTGTTCCCTTTGTCATCGGTATGTTACTTGCCCAAGATTCGATCGTGGGTATCTTAATACCTAGTTCAATATCGTTACCGGCAAGTCTCTTTACTCGTTCCGTAATACATCATCTCGCAACAAACTCATTAGTTGCAATGCTTGCAAGGCTTAAGTGATGTGCATTACCGAGAGGGCCCAGAGATACCTCTCCGACAATCGGAGTGACAAATCCTAATCTCGAAATACGCCAACCCAACAAGTACCTTCAGAGACACCTGTAGAGCACCTTTATAATCACCCAGTTACGTTGTGACGTTTGGTAGCACACAAAGTGTTCCTCCGGTAAACGGGAGTTGCATAATCTCATAGTCATAGGAACATGTATAAGTCATGAAGAAAGCAATAGCAACATATTAAACGATCGAGTGCTAAGCTAACGAAATGGGTCAAGTCAATCACATCATTCTCCTAATGATGTGATCCCGTTAATCAAATGACAACTCATGTCTATGGCTAGGAAACATAACCATCTTTGATCAACGAGCTAGTCAAGTAGAGGCATACTAGTGACACTTTGTTTGTCTATGTATTCACACAAGTATTATGTTTCCGGTTAATACAATTCTAGCATGAATAATAAACATTTATCATGATATAAGGAAATAAATGATAACTTTATTATTGCCTCTAGGGCATATTTCCTTCAGTACTGGCAAACCTAGAATAATGGCTCAAATGCTGAACTGTTTGAGCTTCTGAACTAGTAACCTAGAATAATGGCTCAAATGCTGAACCTAGAATATATTATACCATTAGTAATAACTATGCATTGCTCATGTTGTAAAAAGGCACAGAAAGAGAGCAACTGACATTAGTAATAACTATGAGTTGATATCACACTTCTATATGTATAACACAAGAGGCAGTTGATCCTACTTAATTAAGTACTAAGATACCCTGGCCCATGCATTAGTCGCAAGTACCCCATATGTCCTATTTTTAGCAAAGTCATGCTAAAATTCACGGAAAATTTCAGCATGACCTTTGCTGAAAATAGGACATACGGAGTACCCGAATTTGCCAGAACGGAAGTTAATCGACATTCCGGCCAACTCAAGGGCCTCTCGGGGTACCTGCAAAATCATTATCCCACCCCGCCCCGCCGCAACCCCACAACACCCCACAATATCTTCACGACACGATGGTATTAGACAAAATCCCCCAATATCATCACGACACGATGGTCGGAGACAAAACCCAGCATAGCCATGAAACCCTACCCTGATTCTCCTTTCTTCCTCTTTTTTCAGTTAAACCTGCAAACATGTAGGGAAAGCAATTAATACAAGGCACAAAGACGGCATGCTATGTAGCCTTAATGCTACAGAACATATGAAATACATGCCAGCAATATATATGATATAAAATCCAATAATTTTTGAATAAAAACAGTAGCTAAAAAAAGTAGCAAGCAAGCAATTCATTTGACTAACTGTTTAAGTGTTCTGAACTCCAACAACCACTTTGCAGACAAGCAGGAAAGTGGTTCTTCATGGATAGCTGAAAGTGGTTCTTCCTTGAGGGATGTGTGATCTATGATTGTGTTGTATTTTTTGCTTAATTGGCTTTGCTTAATCCTATGAGGAGCACTGGATTGAAGCAACGGCTCAGAAGATGTCAACTTCATGTGCAGGCATAAAGCATGTTGTTGGGATGGAGGTGGTGGAATCCACTTGTTTTCTGGCTAAGAGGTTGAAATTGGCACTCTTTAAATTCAGAAAAGAAAAGGCACCACATAATATTGATGGACAGTGGAAAGCTTTGCAATTGCACCCACAAGTGTCAAGCACCAACTTAATAGCCACTCCTAATAAATCCTTCCCATGACAGTACGACGCTCACTCTCGGTTCGACACATAATATTGTTATCCCGCATTAGCTAAAATGGCAAAAACCGAATGCGATAATCCTAGTGTTCTCTTGTGGTGGTGGTGAGATGCCCATATCATGCATTGGTGGGCAACGATGATTAGATTAAAATGTAACCAGGCACATACTTACAGGTGTTTGCTAATATGAAAAAGGAGTGGACCATTGGGTACAAAGGAGTGGACCTGAACGGTGCAAACAAAAGGAAACTGATAAAAAAGATGAGTGTTGTGTTCTCGGGGGTGGAAGAACATGATAGGGCCAGCCGACGATTACTAACTCGATCAAAAAGTGATTATTGCCCATGGAAATGGCACCAAATCCCTCCGGATCGTTAACAAGGGAGGATGTAGACAGGGGACTTCAATCAATCGAGCATCAGCAGCACAACGGCGTAACCAGATGGAATGGAATCGGGTTGGAAGGGCAACTAGCAAGCAACATGCAGAGCAGTAGTGTGGCGGCAGCAGAGAGCAGCATCAGCAGCGGGAAAGAGCAACGCCAAGGCAGCAGCAAGCAGCGGCCAAGCAGCGAACATCAACAGCAGCAGTAGTGCCGTCAACCGAGCAACAACAGCAGCGGGGACGGCGCGACAACAGTCAGCACGGGCGCGCGCGAGCGGCAACGGGCGGACGAGCACGGGCGAGGGATGGCCAGGGGCGCGCAGGCGGATGCGTGCCCAAGGGCAGGAGCAGCGGGGAGGGCGTGCGCCGGGGCGCGGCAGAGGAGCCCGGGGGCACGGGCCGGCTGTGGGGTGAGCGCGGGGTCGACGGCGGCTGCTTACGGCGGCCTATGGAGGCGGATCGAAGGGGGGAACGGGAGAGGGACACACCACGGAGATCGTGGCAGGCTCGGTGAAGGCTGGGGTGGACCGGAGAGACGGTGGCGACCGCGAGATGGCGACGGCTGGAGGAAGAAGAAGGACTCCTCCTCCTAGTGCTCCGGCGGCGACTCCGGCGGCGGAGCGGGCGCGGAGGTCGTCGGGTGCGGGGGGTCGTCGGCGGCGGTGGAGAGCGGGCGCGGGGGGTTTGCTCGGCGGCGGTGGAGAGCGAGAGCGGGCGAGGGGGATCTGGCGAGGGAGGGGGATCGATCTGGCGAGGGAGGGTTAGCGAGGCGGGAAGGTTAGCAATGGCGGACCTCCAAGGGGTGCGCCATAAGTACTTTGATAGCAATGGCGCACCTTCCCCTGGTGCGCCATTACTAACCTTTTTTTGGATTTTTAGTTGCATCTAATATTTTTTTAGAAAATGACGATCAAATTTGAAAACATTTATGAATGTGAAAAAATATCATCAAATTTGTTATTTGAAAATATTTATGAATATGAAAAAATATCATCAAATTTGTTATTTGAAAATATTATCAAATTTGTTATTTGAAGATATTTGAAAAAATATCATAAAAATTTGTATACCAATGGCGCACCTCCTAGGAGTGCGCCATAACTACCCTGATAGCAATGACGCACCTTCCCCTGGTGCGCCATTACTAAATTTTTTTTAGATTTTTAGTTGCATCTAATATATTTTTAGAAAATGACGATCAAATTTGAAAACATTTATGAATGTGAAAAAATATCATCAAATTTGTTATTTGAAAATATTTATGAATATGAAAAAATATCATCAAATTTGTTATTTGAAAATATCATCAAATTTTTTTGGATTTTTAGTTGCATTCATTTGTGAATTGGTAAAACATTTATGAATATGAAAAAATATCATCAAATTTGAAAAAATATTCATGAATTCAAAAAGTGCCCATGAAATTTAAAAATATTCATGAGTTCAAAAAATATTAACAAATTCAATACTTTTTGTGAGTTAGAAATTCAATACCAGAATAAACATAAATAAATATTCATGAGGGACTAGAACAGAAGAAATATCATTTCAATATGTCGAAATACAATCGAGAAATGAAGACTACAATTTAAATACAATCGATCTTAGCTAGTTATCTTTTCACAATCTTCTTGCCCTTCTTTTTCGCAAATGGAGTTCTTCTGTTGAACGGACGTCCTTTATGTAGGGTGGTCCTGCTTCTTCTTGTGGTGTATCGCACTTCATCGTCGTCGTCATGTTCCATCTTCGGGTCGCCGTACTTGTCGAAGTCTTGCTCATTGGCGAATCCATCCATTTCGATGATCTTCCTTTTGCCTCTCCTCACGACAACACGACTGGGCTTTGACGGGTCGGTAATGAAGAAGCATTGGTCCACTTGGGAAGCCAGTACCCATGGCTCATTTTTCGCGGTGACGTTTGCAACCGCGGTCTTGGATTTGGCTTCGGGTATAACCATGGTGGTGAAATACCGGTCTTCTTTTAGGACGCTCTTGGCCCATCTGACACGGAACATCGGGACCTTCTCTCCAACGTAGCTCAGCTCCCAGATCTCCTCGATCCTTCCGTAGTATCTGTCCTTGTCGTTACCGGTGTATGATTCCATCGTTACCCCGGAGTTCTGATAACCATCGCTCTTCATGTCCTTGTCCTCGGTGTAGAATGTGTAGCCGTTGATATCGTACGCCTCATAGGTCATCAGGTTGTGCTCGGCGCCCTGTGACAAGGCGAATATGAGTTTGTCTTACGCGGAAGAATCCTCATGTAAAGGGTACGACAGAAGCTTCTCCTTGAACCAACGCGTGAAACATGAGTTGTGCTCTTTGATTATATCTCCGTCCGTCCTTTGTTGGCCTCGATCATTGTACGTCTTCTCAATAAAAGTTTTGTGCTCTACCACCCAAGGATCGACCACGTCTATGTGTTGTAGCGCGACTAGGTTTGCTCTTTCAAAGTCGGCGAGTTGACCCTTGAAGTCGACATGCATTTCGCGGTGACCATCGCGGTGACCCCATCCAGCGAGCCTGCCGAGGTGCCTGTTGACGGGCAGACCAACGGGGTTCTCGATGCCTAGATAATTCGTGCAGTAGGAGATGCACTCTTCGTTCAGAAAGCCCCTGGCCATGCTTCCCTCTGGACGTGACATGTTGCGAACGTATCCTTTGATGACACCATTCATCCTTTCGAATGGCATCATGTTGTGCAGGAACGTCGACCCGAGTTGGATGATATCCTCCACGATATGGACCAGCAGATGCACCATAACATCGAAGAATGCGGGCGGGAAGTACATCTGAAGCTCGCATAGTATCACCACGATCTCTTCCTATAGCCTTCTGAGTTGCCTCACGCCAACCAACTTCCGAGAGATGACGTCGAAAAAGTTGCATAGGCCAAATAGCGTTTCACGGACGTGAGCGTCCATGATCCCACGGATTGCAACTGGAAGTATCTGTGTCATCAGCACGTGACAGTCATGAGACTTCATCCCGCTGAACTTCTGCTTCACTGAGTCTAGGTATCTGCTTATCTTCCCCGCGTAACCGTAAGGAAGTTTTACTCCTACGAGGCAGGTGAAAAACTGCTCGATCTCCTCCTGACTTAGAGTGAAGCACGCGGAGGGTAGTCATTTCCGATCTTCTTGGCCTTTTTGCTTTTGTGACGACTTTCCGTGTCCTGCTTCGCCTCATCATCATCATCATTAGCGTGAAGCTCCTCCCTGATGCCCATTGATTTCAAGTCTGCCCTTGCTTTCGGCCCATCTTTGGTCCTCTCTGGTATGTTGAGCAGGGTACCAAGCAGACTCTCGCACACGTTCTTCGTGATATGCATGACATCAAGGCTATGAGGCACACGGAGGATCTTCCAGTACAGCATGTCCCAGAAAACAGACCTCGTTTTCCATACCTTCAGCAGCGGCTCTGGCCTTTCGCTTCTTTCCCGGCTCTGGCGCCTTTTGCTTCTTTCCCGGTAGTGGGCAATCTTTCCAATTTTTCAACAGCTCGTCTATTTCCTCGCCGCTCCTCGTACGCGGGCGTCTTCGGGGTTCGGTTTCACCATCGAACAGATCCTTGCGTTTTCTCCATGAGTCATCGTCGCGAAGCCACCTTCGATGTCCCATGAACACGGTTTTCGAAGACCCGGGATCTCTATCTAGCTGGCGATACGTTGTGTCATCCATGCACCTGACGCATCCAGAAAATCAGTGGACCTCCTGCCCCGCGACATATCCGTACGAGATAGTCGTGCACCGTCGTGAGCAGTGCGGCTCTCATAGGGAAATATTCTTTCTCTGCGGCGTCCCACGTATTGGCTGGCGTTTTCCATAGCGTGTCTAGCTCCTCTTTCAGCAGCCCCAGATACAAATTGATGTCGTTCCCTGGTTGTTTCGGCCCTTTAATTAGCATACTCATGTGAATGTACTTCCTCTTCATGCACAACCAGGGGGGAAGGTTGTACATCCACACAAACACAGGCCAGGTGCTATGTGTGCTTCTCTGGCTGCCAAAAGGATTGACTCCATTGGTGCTCGCGGCCAGCACGATGTTCCTTGGATCGTCCCCAAATTCTGGGTGTTCGAAGTTCAACGCTTGCCACTAGCTCGCATCCTTAGGCTGACTCAGCATCTTGTATTTTTTATTTATCTCCGGATCATTTCCGTCATCTTCTCGCTTCTTCTCCTCCCTATCCGCGTGCCAACGCAGGAGCTTTGCTAGCTTAGGGTCCGCGAAATACCGCTGCAGATGCGGAGTGATCGGAAAGTACGACACCACTTTTCGAGGAGCTTTCTTCCTCTTCTTGTATCGAGTGACGCCGCACACCGGACATATGGTAGACTCCGCGTGCTCATTGATACGTCCAACGTATCTATAATTTTTGATTGCTCCATGCTATATTATCTTCTGTTTTGGACATTATTGGGCTTTATTATTCACTTTTATATTATTTTTGGGACTAACCTATTAACCGGAGGCCCAGCCCAGAATTGCTGTTTTTTGCCTATTTCAGAGTTTCGCAAAAAAAGAATATCAAACGGAGTCCAAACGGAATGAAACCTTCGGGAACGTGATTTTCGGAACGAACATGATCCAGAGGACTTGGACCCTACGTCAAGAAATCAAACAGGAAGCCACGAGATAGGGTGGCGCGCCTACCCCCCAGGCGCGCCCTCCACCCTTGTGGGCCCCACGTTGCTTCACCGACGTACTCCTTCCTCCTATATATACCTACGTACCCCAAACGATCAGATACGGAGCCAAAAACCTAATTCCACCGCCGCAACCTTCTGTACCCGTGAGATCCCATCTTGGGGCCTGTTCCGGAGCTCCGCCGGAGGGGGCGTCGATCACGGAGGGCTTCTACATCAACACCATAGCCTCTTCGATGAAGTGTGAGTAGTTTACCTCAGACCTTCGGTTCCATAGTTATTAGCTAGATGGCTTCCTCTCTCTTTTTGGATCTCAATACAATGTTATCCCCCTATCTCGTGGAGATCTATTCGATGTAATCTTCTTTTGCGGTGTGTTTGTTGAGACCGATGAATTGTGGGTTTATGATCAAGTTTATCTATGAACAATATTTGAATCTTCTGAATTCTTTTATGTATGATTGCTTATCTTTGCAAGTCTCTTCGAATTATCAGTTTGGTTTGGCCTACTAGATTGATCTTTCTTGCAATGGGAGAAGTGCTTAGCTTTGGGTTCAATCTTGCGGTGTCCTTTCCCAGTGACAGTAGGGGCAGCAAGGCACGTATTGTATTGTTGCCATCGAGGATAACAAGATGGGGTTTTTATCATATTGCATGAATTTATCCCTCTACATCATGTCATCTTGCTTAAAGCGTTACTCTGTTCTTATGAACTTAATACTCTAGATGCATGCTGGATAGCGGTCAATGTGTGGAGTAATAGTAGTAGATGCAGGCAGGAGTCGGTCTACTTATCTCGGACGTGATGCCTATATACATGATCACACCTAGATATTCTCATAACTATGCTCAATTCTGTCAATTGCTCAACAGTAATTTGTTCACCCACCGTAAAATACTTATGCTCTTGAGAGAAGCCACTAGTGAAACCTATGGCCCCCGGGTCTATTTTCCATCATATTAGTCTTCCATCAACAAGCTATTTCCGTTGCCTTTTATTTTACTTTGCATCTTTATCACAAAAATACCAAAAATATTATCTTATCATATCTATCAGATCTCACTCTCGTAAGTGACCGTGTAGGGATTGACAACCCCTTATCGCGTTGGTTGCGAGGATTTATTTGTTTGTGTAGGTGCGAGGGACTCGCGCGTAGCCTCCTACTGGATTGATACCTTGGTTCTCAAAAACTGAGGGAAATACTTACGCTACTTTGCTGCATCACCCTTTCCTCTTCAAGGGAAAACCAACGCAGTGCTCAAGAGGTAGCACTCGGCCCGATAAATGATGCAATTGTTCATGCACACATGGTATTTCACGTGCGGTAAATCCAGAGGACACACGATTTTCTTCGCCTCCTCGAAACTGGTCGGGCACTTGTTCCCCTTGGGAAGACGTTCGTGCCAGAATGGCATGTTCTCGTCGAAGCATGCGTCGGTCATTTTGTGTTTTACCTTCATCTCCAGAGCCATGAGCGTTAATTTCAATCGGGTATCCTCGGGCCTGCATCCTTCATACAATGGAGTAACCGCGTCTATCTCTAGTTGATCCAGCTTGGCTTTCTCTCAGGCGGCAGCTCTTGCATTATCCGTCTGCTTGAGAAGCAGCTCTTGAATATGAGGCTCATGCACCCAGCCCATCGATGGTCCATCGTCGTCTGCTCCGGCATCTTCATCTTCATGATCATGCCCTTTGTCTGCTCCGGCATCTTCCTCATCATCATGTCTGGCATCTTCTACATGATGACTTTGTACTGCATCTACTTCGTGATCATGTCCTGGAGATTCTTCGTCTTCTCGCCCGCCCTCGCTGCGGTTGTCTTGCTGCCCTTCCTCATTTCTTGCCCGGCCCCCATGGACGACTTCATAATCATCTTCATCACCTTGCCAGCGATAGCCATCCATGAAACCACGCAAGAGCAGGTGGTCCCGCACCTGTACGGAGTCCGGGTCCATAAGGCTCCTCTGCTTGCATCTTCGACACAGACATCTTATCTCCGTCTCGTTCTTTTGAAGCATCTCGGCCTTCGCGGAGCTCAAAAACCTATTCACGATGCCTTCGGTCATCGTGCGGACCATGGTCGCCTGCGGGGTAGAGCAAAACGATATTTTAGAACCAAAAAAAATTTAGCATGACTTTTCCTAAAAATAGGACAAAAAAGAATGCATAGTGCCAAATTCTCGCCAAAACGTAAATGAATCAACATTCCGGTAAAATATTGGCAACTATCGCATTTCAAATACCGGTACCAGCTGCAAACACAAACATATGCAACACCACAAACATACGTAGATCTAGGCCATAAAAAGTGCATGTGCACGTTGTTGGAGGGAGAAAAAAGTAGATCTACAACATGAAGAAAGCTTTCCCCTTACTTACCTATCAAAAAAAAGGAAATTTAACCACTTAATTTGGGTGAATCTATGGTGCAAATGAGGTGAGGAGGAGGAGGTGGAGAGAATGAAGTGGGGAAAGTGAGTGTGGTAGGTGGCTGTCCAAAATATCTAGCTGCTCTCAGGTTACCAATGGCGCACCACCTAACAATGCGCCATTAGTAACCCTGGTTACTAATGGCGCACCTGTTACGTGGTGCGCCATTACTAGTTTTGCAAAAAAATAAGAAAAATAATTGTTAGTAGTGGCGCACCATGGTTGTGGTGCGCCATTACTAGTTTGAACTAGTAATGGCGCACTATACCCTGGTGCGCCATTACTAGTTTTGAAAAAAAAAGTAAAAAAAATTGTTAGTAGTGGCGCACAGAGTGTGTGGTGCGCCATTACTAGTTAAAACTAGTAATGGCGCACTATGCACTAATGCTCCATTACTAGTTTTGGAAAAATAAGAAAAATTGTTAGTAGTGGCGCACCGTGTGTGTGGTGCGCCATTAGTGATATGGACACTAATGGCGCACCTACACATGGTGCGCCAGTGCGCACCACATATGTGGTGCGCCATTAATGTCCATATTAGCTATAGTCCTTTTCCTAATAGTGTACCATGGACGGCATCCTAGCTCACACTTTTTTCCTCCTCATCTACAATGTATCCCTCCTCACCAAGTTGTTCGGCCACGAACGCGGTGAGCCACGACGGGCGGTGCGGCAAGCTAGAAAGCAAACCGCGGGACGCTGCAGAGATGCCCGTGGTTTT
This sequence comes from Triticum aestivum, assembly GCF_018294505.1. Taxonomy (NCBI): domain Eukaryota; kingdom Viridiplantae; phylum Streptophyta; class Magnoliopsida; order Poales; family Poaceae; genus Triticum; species Triticum aestivum. Next base: position 8,934,507 of record NC_057814.1, read on the forward strand.
TGCTGGACCGTGCCCCGGCAAGCTGCCATGGTCACCGCAGCGATGTCCTTTGCTGCAACCGGGGCATACCAGAGCTGGAACCGGTGAACCCCACTATTTCAACCGGCGAAAGGTCTTCCCGCCGTGGATGCATACGGCGGGCTGCGACAACCTTTGCTGCAACCGGCCATCCCATTTTACTATAACCGACATTGGTTTTTGCTGCCATCGGCCATGCGATTTGCTGGAAACCCCCGGCGTCGGGGTTACAACACACGATGGTTGTTTGCTACAACCGCAGTGAACATCTTTTATGTTGGAACCGAGGCGAGGGTTGCAACCGACATACCGACGAGCTACACGCCTTTTTACACATGTTACAAGCATGGACTATGAATGTTAGAACCACGGACGACGGTCGACCATCCACGCGGTAGGGGGGTTGCAACTGACGTCCCGAGGAGCTACAACGGATGTCCTGAGGAGCCGCATTCGGTAATTTTTTTTTGTTACTACCTCAACGGCAAGGCAATACGACGACCACGTGAATGCTACAACCGTAGTATGGGGCAGCTGCAACCGTGAACTATTTTTGCTGGAACCGGTGACCCCGGAGAGCGCGACGGTCACCACGGCGGGCTGGAAATCATGGGGGCGGTGAGCTGGGATTGTGGTTGGGGTTGGTACAACTATGCGCTGGAACTGCAACCGCAGCGAGCTGCATTAGCCAGCACGGCGGAGTTGGAACCATGGTGGCGCGACACTATGAGTTGCGAGACGCGGCGGCTCAAAGTCAACGTGAGCGCCCTATCTCTGTTTGGACGAATCGGTGGTGGGAAGTGGTGGGGAAGATTCAGATCAGACGGTTCTAGCGGAGCGCCTAGGAACCAGGGTCTCCTGTTTTTTCTTCAATCGGGACCCCATGATTTTTGTGACCAAACCAAAGCAAGAATACCACCTCGTTTTAATAATGCGCGTCAATGTCATTGGTTTATGGGTCCTGACTCTTGGCTATGTGCCTAGTCCCAACCTTTTAACACGGGCGTTTCTGGCCAGCCCCAAAGTCCGGCTTGTCCTTTATTGATTAAGGAGTAGTTTACACTGGTGTAAATCTAATCTCCGGACAGCTAGGTTATGGGCATGTTTCTTGATGTCCTACATATCCAGTGGGTCAATTAATCCTTTTGATAAGTAAAAGCATGGATCCCATGAGGAGTTGAAGGAAATCACCAGCGCAAAATGGCAAGAATTCACTACAAATACAAAAACATATAACATTATTTTGATTTATGAAGGTGATGTGGAAACAAAACATAAATCTATACGCATTAATAAAGTCAGGTGGTGGGGAGCATGTGTTGAAACTTTGGACTCCTTTTTGAAGAAACCAAACTTCTAAACTTCTAAACCAGGCTTATACCCAACAAAGAGACGGAACCCATAAACCAATGATATTGAGGCACATTTTTGCGACCAAACCAAAGCAAGAATACCACCTCCCTTTAAAAAATCACAAACTAATGCAAGATGTGCCTCAATGTCATTGGTTATTGGTCCCGTCTCTTTGTTGGGTATAAGCCTAGTTTAGAAGTTTGGTTTCCTTCAAAAAGGAGTCCAAAGTTTCTTTTTCTTGCAATCCCATCAAAGAGTTATACATTTTATTTGATAAAATGTTTTTGAAGAATTTGCAGATACATATTTTATTTTTTGGCTTCTACACTTTTAATGGTTGTGGATGCCAAAATCTATTAGTGAGCCTGTCCATGGAAAAATGGGGTCGGTCCACGTTTCCCATTGTGAGGGTAGGGAACACACTTATGCATGTTCCCATGCACCTTGAGCTATATGTCAGCACCGATGGTAGCGTGTTGTGTACTTTTTTTGGCGGTAAAAACTCCTGACGTATTCATCAAACATGATAGCAGTACAAAGAACATTAGAAATAATAAAAATTAAGTAGATCATCTAGTGACAACTACATGCATAGTCATGTGTATATATAGTGTCCTTCGCAAAAACATAATGTGTACATATAGTGGAGTACTTTTGTGCGGAAAACATTCTATCATTTGTGTTGATTTTTTTTCAAACAATATTTGTTTTAATTAAGTAGGGTGTAGAATTTTTCTAATATATACATTGAAGTCGGCACGGGTAACTAGTTTGGCATTGTATCCTGTCAAAAACAAAAAACTAGTTTGGCGTTGCACATAGCACATGGAAATGCTTGCAGACGCACAGCGGGTTCTTTGGGCACGTAACAGATACGAACAAAACGCATGGCAGCCAAATTGGTACTGCTGGCCGGTCGGCGAAGCATGCAAGTATCTACTGCTGAAACGCAGACGTGACAAACTAGCTAGTCATCCATGTATGTGTGCATTCCTGGGCAGTGAAGACAAGATAACGCAATGCTGGTCCACTCGTGCAGGCACTATGGACACGTACGTACGTAAACCTTGAAAACTTAACCAAATCCAATCGACCGAACCCATAAAAAAAGGAAAAGCTTACCATCACCCGGCAGATCGCAGCGGCCGCGTGCGTCACCTCCTTTGGATGACACGCGTCCAAGTGAGAGCCCGCATGCCGTTCTTTGTCGAACGCACTTCTAGAACATGCTATGTTTCTGAAACATATGCCGTGTTGCAAGGGTCTACGACGAGTCTATGTTTTGCAAAAAAACACTGTTACGGAATTTTTTTGCAACAAGACCTGAGTTGAAAAAAAACTTGCAACAAAACCTCAGTTGCAATTATTTTTTTGCACTAAAACATATGTTGGAAAAAAATATGTAACAAGACCTATGTTGCAGAAATAATTCTTCAACAAGACCTTTGTTGCAGTGTTGGAGGCACACTCGGCTCGATTGATGTGGCAAATCGAACGGCTCGCGACCCGAAAGATCAGCCGGCGAACGCGTAGCACGCCCCTAAATGAAGACGCAAAAAGCGAGTCACCTGAGAAATACCACAAAAAATGTACATTCGGATTCCTAATACCAATTTATCGTAAGTCGAACATGTTTATGTTTGACCAAGTTGTAGAAAAATATATCAACATATAAACTACCAAATCAGTATTAATCATGAGATGTGTTTTTTCATGTACTTATTGGGTCCTTTATATTGAATTTATGCTCCAACCGGTTGCTCGAAAAGTCTGAACTGATGAAGGGAGGCGAGCAATATATTTTAACACTTTCCCTCATGCCTAGACCAATTTAGTCCATAGACGTGGGATTAATGTAGGCCACATAATCGGGTTTTTTAATACTACGTTGGCAGGGTATTAAACTCAGGACCTCTTGACTCTGATACCATATTGAATTTATACTCCAGCCAGTTGCTTTAAAAGTATGAACTGATGAAGGGAGGCGGGCAATATGTTTCAACACTTTATATTGTACAATTTTTTTTTGTAAGTTTGGTCAAACTTAAACAAGTTTGACTTAAGTTGAGATTAATTGGCCTTATCAATACGAATAGAGGGAATAACTCTTTTTTGTGATTAAAATTCGACACAATTCGGTGGGGCATAACCGCTATATCACATGGGCTTAAAGCCCATTTAATTACTATAATCATAGAAACATCATCCCAGTTGCATTGCATGTGTAAGAAGTTTAGTCACGTATTGCCACTGCCAGAGAATGGACATAAACATACAAGGTGGTTGGTTCTACTTCTTGTGGCATGAGTAAAGAGAGCAACAATGAGTGCGCTCCCTTGCATGCGTCGCCACACTAAACCCGCTTCCTCATGTGCCTCGCCATACCAAACTACCCGTGCGCCAAGTTTCAACTGAGCTAGTACCTTGAAAGTCTATCCCATCTCAGCACTTAGTAGCCCTTTGCACAGTTGTACGAGAGAGCAGACCTTTGAAACCACGTCCTTATAGAAACTGCACCAGGTAAGGGGCGATAAAGGTTTTGTGGAGTGTATCTGCCGGTCAGCTCGCTTGATCATCTAATTAGTCTAGAACCACTTCGTTGATCGACTCCTACATCTACGACCTCTTCTTCGATCGACTACTTCGGCTATGATGACTTATCTGAGGGGACTACTTTGGCTATGACAAATTCTCTAATCAGACCACTGCTACGACAACCACCTCACCACATGAGCACTATAGTGACAAGAACACTTCTGCTACCTTCGCGACCAATGTTTATATGCTGATTATCTCGCTGTTGGCATTTGCGCTTGCTTCATATGCACACTCCTGTATTTCTCGTTACAAACTTGCGTGTCTAGTATCCCATTTATTAACAGATTTGCTAGCACACTCCCCTAAAAAAAAAATCTTTTTTTTGCATGCTAGTTTATTTCTCGTTACAAACTGGCATGCTAGGAGACTTGTCATGATATTAATCTTTATTAAATTATTCAAAAATTGCTTATTGTTCCAACAACAACCATGATGTTTGTCCTTTTTGTTGCTGGGAACTTTGATGTTTCTCTCCTTTTATTTAGTATATTAATGTCTTGTTTCGAGGAGATTTATTCACTTTTTATTACTTTATAAATCAAATTTATGCATTAATTCATATCGTATCTGTTTACCAAGTACTAGTTTTTTTCCATACCAGGAAGCGTGAAGTTCGCAGTTAGAAGCAGGTAAGGAGTTCCCGACAGGGATCCCTGCAAACTAGTGGCCGCTGCGCTAGGATCTGCTAGCTTTTGGAATGATCGATCGGCCAGCTTCATGGTGCGAAGGTGGACAAACGATACATAGCTACGTGTAGGTCGGCACTGGAACGCGCCAAAACTGCCTTCATTTGCGTGTAAATGTAATCGATCGATTCATGTGTGGGTTGAACTTGCACGCGTGCGTGTTGTCTTCTGAAACGTACTGTAATACTAGTATAGGGTTATCTGCTATATTTTGTATGTTGTGTTACTATATTTTGTACATAGCATTACTAGAGGCGTAGAATAAGCTATTCTACGCTTAGTTTAGCGTCAATATAGTAAAAAAAAAAAGTATGCCCACACACCCTAAGATCATGGTTTTTTTTGGCGAGGAAAATTTCCGATTTATTCATCAACAGTTAAGATAGTACAAAGAATACCAGAAGTAAAAAATACACCCAGGTCCTTAGACCACCTAGCGATGACTACAAGCACTGGAGCGAGCCGAAGACCACCTATCGACGACTACAAACCTTGTTGTAGTAGAGAGTCGGGAAGTCGTCGTGCTAAGGTCCCATAAGACCAGCGCACCAGAACAGCAACCGCTGCCGATGAAGAGAAGTGTCGATCAAAAGGATCTAACCTGTAGACACACGAACACAAACGAACGAAGACCGAATCCATGTTGATCCACCGAAGACAAACGCCGACCGAATTCCGTGAGACCCGCCGGAGAAAAACCTCCACACGCCCTCCGACGATGCTAGAAACACCACCGGAATGATGGCTAGGCGGGGAGGACCTTATTCCATCTACAGAGAGCCGCCTCCGCCTCGCATCTCTGATTAGGATACAACCCCTAACAAAACTCAAAAAAGCATCAGAAAACGGAGCACTCCCGCCGGCAAGGGCCGCTATCCGCCACGCCTCCATGGTTCTAAGATCACATGAGACGAGGTAGACCAGCGGCAACACCAGCAGGGGGCAGGAGAAACCCTAGCACTGGGTGCAGGCACTGCAAGGTACGAGCGGCCGGCCGCCGCTATGCGTTCCCATTTGCAGTTAGATAATCAATCATCATCAGTAACTAAGATCATGGTTCAACCGCAAAAAAACACTAAGATCATGGTTAGTCCTGCTAACTAAGCGAAGCTATTAATTTGTGAATACGGCAAGGAAAGTATGGTTGTGGTTAGCAATGAGGAAAATATTAATTATACCGCAAGGAAATTATGGTTGTGTTTTTTTAACACAGTACAGACGCAAGCGTTCATATACACGCGCATACACTCACCCCTATAAACGCACACACGCACACCCTACCCCTATGAGCACCTCCGAAAGACTGAGCCGGCATATCATCTTGAAATTTACGAAGTCGCCGTAGGTGGACTTGAACCCTGGTGGACTGGGGATACCACAGTCCCTCTAACCATCCAACCACAGGTTGGTTCGTAAGTATGGTTGTGTTTAGCAATGAGGAAAATAGTGATTATAGCAGCTCTAGAGGACCCCATTAACAAAACCTCTAGCAGATCTCAAAAGTCAATAACTTTCAAAAGGCTGTAACTACTAGCCCGTAACCTGGAAAAAAATCTAGCCGGCACTAACCCTCATCCTCGCATTTTAAGTCTGTTGGTCACCCTAACTTATGGTGACGAGTTTCAGTGCGAGAGGCGCAGATCTTCGCCCCCCTGTGGAATCTTGGTCTAGTTTGTTATGTTTTGGTGGCCTTGTGTCGTTTTCCGCGTGATGGAAGATACATCACTGTTGAATAATAAGTACATCCGGCCCCTAAAATTGCTCCTTCCACCCCTCATCGCATATGCTATCATAAGCAAATTAATCACATATTGCAAAACAGTAGAGTGTGATCCATATACATGTGAAATCGTATAATGGGCACCAAAGGACAACAACAAAATAAAACATGCAACTCAAACCAATCACAAGCACCAATCAACCCATAGGACAAAGGTGATCTACTCAAACATACGAACCACTGTACGTGAGTAGAAAAAGGGCCTTTAGTCCCGGTTCATAATGGCCTTTAGTCCCAGTTCTGGAACCGGGACTAAAGGGTCGTTACTAAAGCCTCCCCCTTTAGTCCCGGTTCTTACACGAACTAGGAGTAAAGGCCCTCGACGTGGCCGCTGCCTGGAGGTCCACCTTTAGTCCTGGTTGGTAACACCAACCAGGTACTAAAGAAAATTTTATGTTTTTCTTTTGCAATTTTTTTGAATTTTTTTTGATTTTCAAATTTCTGAATTATTTTAACCTCTAATCTCTAATCACCCCTCATCACTACTCAATTTAACCTCTATTCTCTAATCACCCCTCATCATTCCAAATCATCTAACTTCCCGAACGGTCACCCATCCTCTCACTACTCCAGCCTCAGCACGCTTAACTTTCGGGTTCTATTCTACCTCGTTTCCAAGTCTGCACTTGTTGTTTTCCTGACAATAGTAAGATGTCAATCCTATTAACCCTCAGGAATTTAGCTTGAGCATGAAGTCACACATTTCACTGTTTGAGTTTCAAACTTTTTTTCTAAAAAACAATAATTATTTAGTAACACTAATATTTCTTGAATAAGTAGTTTGACCACAGTTTGACCAGATTTGACCAAAATTCAAAAAAACTGAAAATAATTATTTAGTAACACTAATATTTCTTGAATAATTATTTTGACCACAGTTTGACCAGATTTGACCAAAATTCAAAAAAACTGAAATAATTATTTAGTAACACTAATATTCTTGAATAATTATTTAGTAACACTAATACTTCTTGAATAAGTAGTTTGAACAGATTTAACAAAAATTCAAAAAAAGAAACAGAAATTTGAGCATAACTTTTTTTCCTTTTAGAATTTGAGGATTCTAAAAATTTGCAAACAGCCCGTAGGCCGTCAAAATCGGATGCGGATTTTCGTGCTGAACATTTTGATATATTATACGTTTTTTCTCACATCGTATGCAAAAGTTATAGCCGTTTTACATTTTCCCTACACTTTTTGCAAAACATGTCCAAATTTAAGTTTTTAAATTTTCCTAACTAGTACATGTAGTAACATAACTACACCTGGAAGGATTTTAATTTTTGCAGTTTTTATCATTTTCTTTTGCTTTTTACAAGACTGAAAAGGCGATCCACAGACGGGGGCGGGGGGGGGGTAGAGTTTGAAAATGGGACCTTTAGTACCAGTTCGTGCCATGAACCGGTACTAATGCCTCAGACCCCATTAGTACCGGTTGGTGGCTCGAACCGGGACTAAAGGTCTAACCTTTAGTACCGGTTGGTGCCACGAACCAGTACTAATGGGCATCGCACCCTTTAGTCCCGGTTCGTGGCACCAACCGGGACTAAAGGTCGCATTTGAACCAGGACTAATGCATGTACGGTGCCCTAGCCGCTCGAACCGGGACTAATGCTCACATTAGTCCCGGTTCGTAATGCAACCGGGATTAATGCTCTTTTCTGGCCGAACCAAAGCCCTGTTTTCTACTAGTGCTCTTTCGACATAGGCATAGTGACGGTCCTATTTGACTCTACTGGTGTAGATATGTCCAATTTTTTATCTTTTTGTCTTTTTCAGACTGTTTGTGTTTGGCTGTGTGCATCCTAACAATGCGGAGGCCGGGTGTTGCTCAACATGAATTGTATCCACTTGATGCTACATTTTTAATTAATAAAAGCGCCCTTTAACAAAAAAACATAATGTTCAAGTAGAGGACTACATTGGGTTGTGTGAGAGTGGACCGCTTATTATTCAGGGAGGAAGGTGATGAGGTTTTGATGACGGTGGCGAAGTTGTTGGTGTAGATCACCATCACGATGGTTACCCTGGCGGCGCTCCGGCGCCACCGGGAGAGAGCCCCCTGCTTCTTCTTCTTGCTTGGCATTCCCCTAGATGGGAGAAGGGTTCACCATCTGGTCCTTGGCCGCCATGGCTCCGGAGGGGCGGGGCCCCTCCGAGATTTGATCTCTCTCTCTCTCTCTCTCTCTCTCTCTCTCTCTAGGGTTTCTTCAAATTTCTGGAACCGTCTCTGCGGCTGAGCACCGTTCCTTAAATAGCCAGAGATCCGTAATTTCGATTGGAATGAAATTTTAACACGATATTTTTTTTCTCATAATTAGCTTCCTTGCGCCCGAAGCAGAGCTTCGGAAGGTTCACGGTCTCTCCACAAGGCATCACAGCGCACCCTATGGGGGCACCTCTGGCTTGTGAGGCACACCGGCCTCGTCTTGCGTTGGTTTTTGCGCCAAAATTCAGATATATTCCACACAAAAAATCCACGTAAATTCTCAGGAAAGTATGATTGTCTGTGAATGATACTTTGAAGAAGAATGATAACCAGAGTTACATGCATGCGTACTGTAGAAACATGCAGAACAGTTATCTCAGTTTTGTAAAAGTTAAGATCTTTGTGTTTACCATTATGTTGAGGCAATTTATAATCACAATATTATGAAACTTCACATATTTTTCAGCTTTATGTCTCCGGCTGCATAATTTATGGTCTCATATGACCATTCTTTCTACGGTTCACAAACCAAGATTTTTGATTCAATTCAGCGGTGCTGATGTGATGGTTTTTTTTTGCGGCGGGGGGGGGGGGGGGGATGTGAGGAAAAGATCAGCAAGTAAGATTCGAGAACTATGTTGTTTTTTTTGCGAGAAAACTTTCGATCTATTCATCTTCAATCATGGCAGTACAACGAATACCAGAAGTAATAAAAATTACATCCAGATTTGTAGACAACCTAGCGACAACTACAAGCACTGAAGCGAGCCAAAAGCGCGCAGCCGTCATCGCCCCTCAATTGCCGGAGTCAGGAACAATTTTTTGTAGTAGACAGTCGGGAAGTCGTCGTGCTAAGGCCCCATATGACTATCGCACCAGAATAGGAGCCGCCGCTGATGAAGAATAACGTAGATCGGAAGAATCCAACCCAAAGACACACGAATATAGACGAACAACGATGAAACCGAGCAAATCCACCAAAGATAGATCCGTCGGAGACACACCTCCACACGCCTACCAACAATGCTAAACGCATAGCTAGAATGGGGACTAGGCGGGGAGACCTTTATTGCATCTTCGGGGAGCTTCCGCCATCTCGTCTTCCTGAGTAGGATACAAACCCTAACAAAGCGGAAAAGAACGACTAAAACTGGAGCCCTCCCGCTGGCCCTTGCCAGGATCCACCGAACCCACATGGCCCTCGGGCCACCGGGGACAAGGCGAACCTGCAGCGGCGTCGGCGAGAGGCAGAAACCCTAGCTTTCTTTGGAGGTGGAGCAGGTATAGTTAGCAGTAGTTCTTTGATGACAGAGGCTCGTCTCGAGCCTTGTCTTTGCTTTACTGCTTTCGATGATCATTATAGCCTACATGTTATATGATAAGACAAATACGTGTGAACTTAGAGCAGAATGGTAAGTTAGAAGAGTGGATGGTTGCAAACGGCGAGTGTTAAAAATTTATACCGGGTAATTCAAAATGGGAGTTGGTTCACAAAGGATGTGGTCAACCTTCTAACCTTGTACAGAATATAATAAATTGTGGAAGTAGCCAAAACGTTTTCCCAAATTTGTACACAAATGTAAAACGCTTATCTGGACCATAACTACAGGCAGAACGTTGATCCAACAATTACGTAATAATCAGTGGTATATTCAATGTCATTTATCTGGACCATAACTACGGGCCCATAGTGTCACAGCTTCAAATTTTTACATAATATAGCTTAATGAAACAAAATTGGATACGTCATTGTAACTTTATTGGAAGAATATTTGACCACTGTCTTGGCAAACCCCCATTATTGTCTGCATCACCATATACAGATTTTATTAAGTGTACATATAATATTACTGACCAACAATCTATGTTTCATCATGAACTGATCTATCACAATGCAAAATTAATAGTTGCCTCACAATCTGAAGATTAGTTTCTCATCTAATACTCTACAAAGGCAACAATACATGCGATACTTAGTGTGGTGTTCTTGTAAGGATATAAAAAATCTGGTCACAAAAAATTTAAAGATAATTAAGATATTCCCTGCATGATATTGTGTTTAGCATAACATTGGAGGTGGTTATAAACCACATTATATACTATTAATAGTATTGCATGCATATTTGAAGAAGATGCCCTCGCAATGCTAGTTTTTTTATTAAAAAGTACAAACTTAGTATGTTTTTGTACTTAACACATAACAAGAATGATAAGTTTTACTTACAGTGTTCTTCGTTATACATTTTGAACTCCTATCATTGACAAATACATGCAAACCATTATAAATTTGTGTGTCTGTGTGTGCGCGCGCGTGCACGTGTGCATGTGTGCGTGTGTGTGTGTGCATATGTGTGTTTGTTCTGTGTTCATGTATATTTTAATATTTTTGAAATATCTCGGCACATAGCTGCAAAGCGTATGATTCAACAAGTTTCTTGGTAGGGTTACTAGTACATGTGAAAACTTTATTTACGCAACACAAACATTTTATTCACAATTCTTCAAAAAGAAAACACACACTACAAAACCGATGGAAGACCACAATTGGTAACATGTTACACGGTAACTATATGATACACAGTTACACAAACACAATGTATGCATGCTCCACAGCTCCGCACAAGTAGCAAGTCAGAGCTGCAAGTCCATGTGCATATAGATTATTACACATCGATACGTGACCTGTGTGACCACACAAGAGAATTTAAGGCACGTATCGCATACAGATGCAGGTGATACTGATAGTACATACATATAGTAATCAATGGAGCTTAGTTCGGGCAGTGGAAGCCGTCCGGCACTCTCTTGCCGCACTGGTTGACGAGCACCTCGATGGCGATGGGCAGCACGAGGCTGACGTTGAGGGCCTTGACCTTGATGGTGGTGCAAAGGCAGAGAGCGGCGTCGAGGTCGGCCACGCCAGACAGCAGCGGGCAGCATGTATCGCTGGTGCTATTGCCGATCACCGCGTGCAACAGCCCATTGAGCACATCCACGCACGCCAGCAGCTTCAGCGTATCAACAGGGCACTTGCCAGTCGGTGTCGCCAGGCCTGGGGCCGGGGCCGGGGTTGGCGTCGGAGTCACAGGGGTGTGTGTTGGCGGCATCACAGGGGTCGGTGTTGGGGCCACCGGGGTTAGCGTTGGAGAGACATGGGTCGGTGCTGGAGTCGGAACCACAGGGGGTGGTGTTGGCGGCATCACAGGGGTCGGTGTTGGGGCCTCCGGAGTTGGCGTTGGAGAGTCAGGGGTTGGTGCCGGCGTTGGTGTCACAGGGGTCGGTGTTGGCGGCATCACAGGGGCAGGTGTTGGGGCCACCGGGGTTGGCGTTGGAGAGACAGGGGTTGGTGCTGGCGTCGGAGTCGGTGTTGGTGGCATCACAGGGGTCGGTGATGGGGCTGCCGGGGTTGGTGTTGGAGAGACAGGCGTCGGTGTTGGGGTCACCGGGGTTGGTGTTGGAGAGATAGGAGCTGGTGCCGGCGTCGGAGTTGTAGGGTTTGGTATTGGTGGGATTACAGGGGACGATGCCGGTGTCAGAGTCTGAGGGATTGGTATGGGCGTGGGTGCGGGAGTGTTTGTAGGTGGAGGGCATGACATAGTCGGGGTCGGTGCCGGTGTCGGAGTCACCGGGATCGGTGTGGGCATGGGTGAGGGAGTGGGAGTTTGCGAAGACGGAGGGCATAACCGGGACTTGTGCTTACGCGGTGGAGGTTGGGAAGGCTTTGTGGTCGGGCAGGATCGGCATGCCACGGATGGAGCGAGATGCATGGCTAAGGAGAGCAGCGCTACCAGCAAGAGGGCCGCAAAGCGGGCCATGCTCTTGGAGCTTAAGGTCTGGGTGTTGATATAGCTTTCTTGCTCTTGACTAACAGAATGCCTTAGTACTGGTGAGGGAAGAAGAAGGGACTGGGCGTGTTTATATAGGCGTACGTGAGGTGGTGCAGCGACGAGACGAACTGCTCGTGTACTGTCTTTTATTTTTTATGATTGAAATGGTGTACTGTCTTGGTCGACCTGACCAAGTGTGGAGCCCCCCCCCCCCCCCTCCCGAGGCTCTTTCCAAGATTGCTGGACCTCTCTCACTTGCACATATCTGGATGAAATTGACATACCTCATTGTCCACGTAAGAGACGACCGCTCCGCTAATCTATCTATCTTCTACTTCTTCCATTCGAAATTACTTGTCATAAAAATGGATGTATCTACAACTAAAATACATCTAGATACATTCATTTCTTGGACAAGTAATTCCGAACGGAGAGAGTATCTATTAGTATATATTAGAAGTAAAATATGGCTGAAACATATAGAGAATAACTAGAAAATCGAAAGTTAATTATGAAATACTAGCTCTAGCTTGATTATTGGCTCCGCTGTACGTACTAACTCCGACGAGTACTTTCCGCGGAGATGCTAACCAGGCAAACAAGCTGCTACGTGAAACTAGCTCGTATCCTCACGTAGGAAACTAGTCGGCCGCCGGCCTTGACGCGTAAACGTACGCACGAACAGGAGATAATCCGGCGACAAACATACGCGAGACACACGCCGGGATTTTATGGCCACAGGCCGTATCGGTCCTGTGAATTTTCTATTGCTTTGTTGATCTGGTTACAGGGGATACACGCACAGGTATTTATATTACCCTACCTACTAGTACATGTATGACTCGGCTACTGATACAAGTCCGTTATTATACTACCTAGTCGTGATTATTTTCAACAATCATCCTTCCAAGCACGATGACCTCATTTCATAGTTTGAACGCCGATTCTTTCCCTCATCTCCGTGAATATCTGTCGTCCCAAAGAATTGGCCAGGATATCTGCAAACTGATCGTCGGTGCAAACATAGTTGACTTCAAAATTGCCTTCTTCCACACACTCCCGTATGTAGTGATACCTCTTATCGATGTGCCTGCTCCTGTCATCATACACTGGATTCTTACATTGGGCAATCGCAGCATTGTTGTCAACATTGAGCACCACTTTTTTTTTCGGTTCCTTGTCTTCATGGTCACCGAGTAGCCTTTCTAGCCACACACCTTGACCCGCCGCGATTGCAGTTGCAATATACTCTGCTTCACATGATCATAATGCAACCACCTTCTGCTTTTGTGATAGCCAACTCACTATGCTTCTTTCTAAAAAAATGTCACGCACGTGGTACTTTTACGGTCGTCCACATGTCCTGCCATGTCGCTATCACTGTAGCAATGTAGCTCCACCATCTCCTTCCTCTTCTCTCTCAAATAGACACAACCAAAGTTTGTTGTCCCTTTGATGTATCTGGGTATTTGTTTCAGAGCTGCCCAATGTTCCGTCGTGGGTGCTTCCATGAAGCGACTCACTATGCCAACGGAACGGGCCAAGTCCACTCATGTATTCACAAGATACCGTATGCTTCCGACCACACTCCTATACTCCATTGCATCAACCGTGAGTGCTTTGTTTCTCTTGGTAACTTTAAGACGAGGCTCCATTGGAACATAAGTTGGATTGCTAGATTCAAGGTACAAATAAAGGAGCTTTTATTGTTGGAACTCGCCCACTGAATCGATCACATCACACATCACAACCACCTTATTGGTCGAGGGGTTGCATGCACGGTATGCCTTCGTGCCCGCTTCGTAGCCAACCAATACCATTGGAGTACTCCGATCCACCAATTTGCTAGTATGCTCGGCCACTGTTTTCACATGCGTCACGCGTCCGAATGTGCGAAGATGATCAACCGTAGGCTTACTCCATCCACAAAATATAAACAAGAGCAAGAGTAGGGTATTATCTCTTAGAGGGAGCCCGAACCTAAGTAAAGTTGTGTCCTTGTGTTCTCCTGTTACCATCGTGCCAAGACTACCAGCTCAGGACCTCCTACTAGAGATCCACCGGTATTAGCACCGACACCACCTCCCTTTAATAATACCTATAGGTTTATGTTTTGTTGCCACATCACCTTCACAAATCGCAACAATGTTATACTTTTTTGCATTTGATTGAATTCTTGCTATTTTTGTAGTGACGATTCCATTCAACTCCTCATGGGATCCATACTTTTACTTATCAAAATGATCAATTGACCCCCTACACTTGAAACATGCCTATAACCTAGCTGTACCGAGATTAGATCTACGCAATTATAAACTACTCCTTCATCAATAAAGACCGAGCTAGACTTTGGGGCTTGCTAGAAAAGCCCGTGTTGAATGGACGGGACTAGGCGCATACCCAAGTAGAGCCTGTGGGGGGCAGGCCCCAGCTCAAATTTCAAATTTCAAGATAATTTGTTTTTATTTCTTCTATGTTTAAAAAAATTGCAAAGTAATGCAAGATGTGCCTCCACGTCATTGGTTTATGGGTCCTGTCTCTTGGTTGGGTCTAAGCCTTAATGAGTCAGAAGTTTCTTTTTCCTCCCCGCAAAAAAAAAGAAGTTTCTTTTTCCTGCAATCCTCTCAAAGAGTTATATATTTTATTTCATCAAATGTTTTTGAAGATTTTGAAGATACATATTTTATTTTTCCGCTTCTACACTTTTAATGCTTATGGATCCCAAAATCTTGGAGCGAGCCTGTCCATGAATAAATGGGGTCGGTCGACGTTTCCCATTGCAAGGGTAGTGAACTCAGTTATGGACGTTTCCGTCCCCCTTGAGCTATATGTCAACACCAATGGTAGTGTGTTGTGTACTTTTTTTGGCAGGAAAACTCCTCATCCTTTCACCAAACATCATGGCAGCACAAAGAATATCTGAAACAATAATAATTACATCCACGTCCCTAGACCACCTAGCGACAACTAGAAGCGCAGTCATGTGTATATATAGTGGAGTACTTTTGTGCGGAAAACATTATATCATTTGTATTGATTCTTTAAACAATATTTGTATTAATTAAGTAGGGTGCTAATTTTTCTAATATATACATTGAAGTCGGCAGGAGTAACTAGTTTGGCACTGTATCCTGTCAAAAACAAAAAACTAGTTTGGCATTGCACATAGCACATGGAAATGGTTGTAGATGCACAGCGGGTTCTTTGGGCTCGTAACAGATACGAACAAAATGCATGGCATGCAGGTATGTAGTGCAGAAACACGGACGTCCCAGAAACTCAGACGTGACAAACTTGCTAGTCATCCGTGCATGTGTGCGTTCCCGGGCAGTGAAGACAAGATAACGATATGCTGGTCCACTCGTGCTGGCACTGTGGACACGTACATACGTACACCTTGAAAACTTAACCTAACCCAATCGTTCGAACCCATAAAAAAAGACAGAAAAAAGTGAGTCACCTGAGAAATAGCACAAAAAAAGAATTGTACATACTCCCTTCATCCGGATACATAAGGCCAATTTATCTTTTCTTGAGTCAAACATATATCAACATCTACACTACCAAATCAATATTAATCATGAGGTATGTATTTTTATGTACTTCTTGGGTCCTTTATATTGTGCATTTTTTTACTATTGTAATTTTGGTCAAAGTTAAACAAGTTTGATTTAAGTTGAGATTGATTGGGCTTATAAATACGGATAGAGGGAATATCTCTTTTTTGCGATGAGGATTCTACACAATTTAGTGGGACATAACCGTCATATCTTACTGGTTTATAGCCCATTTAATTAATAAAATCATAAAACTTTATCCACTTGCATGGTATGTATAAGAAGTTTAGTCACGTATTGCCACAGGAAGAGAAATGACATCAAAATATAAGGTGGTTGGTTTTACTTCTTCTTGTGGCATGAGTAAAGAGAGCCTATAAACCGAGAGGCCCACTGCACACACGACTTAGTCTAACACTCGGCTTATTGTCACACCGCATGGCGCCACCGTCAGATTCTGTCGGCCGTGATCTCACTTTGTTTGCCGGCCTCCACCCTTTTATACTCTCCTTACATATAAGGCGTGTTCCCGATATCCAACATTTTTCTTATAGCCCTAAGTCGAAACGTACTAAGCAATGTACACTAAACCGAGTGTAACACTCGGTGTGGACTTCATGGTTAAAATGGCCTTTGCCCTGTATGTTTCGTATAGGGCTTCATTTATTTTTTCCAGCAGTGCCACTTGCAAGGCATGTGTAAGAGGTTTAGTCACGTATTGCCAGTGCGAGAGAAAGGACATCAACATGTAAGGTGGTTGGTTTTACTTCTTCCCGCTTGTGGCATGAGTAAAGAGAGCAACAACGAGTGCGCTCCTTGCATGCCTCACCACACCAAACCCGCTCGCTCATGTGCCTCGCCACACCAAATCCACCCGTGCCCCTAGTTTCAACCGAGCTAGTACCTTGAAGGTTCAACCCAACTCGGCGCTCAACTATCATTTGCACAGTTGTATGAGAGAGCAGATCTTTGAAACCACGTCCTTATGGAACCTGCGCCAGGTTAGGGGCGCTAAATGTTTTGTGGAGGGTCTTTGCTAGTCTGCTCGCTTGATCATCTAATTATTCTAGAACCATTCCGTCGACAGGCTCCTACATCTACGACCTCTTCTTCGATCCATTACTTCGGCTATGATGACTTATCTGATCGGACTACTTCGGCTACGACGAATCTCTCTAATCAGACCACTGCTATGACGACCACATCACCACCATGAGCACTATAGTGACAAGAACACTTCCGCTACCTTTGCAACCAATGTGTATATGCTGATTATCTCGCTGTTGGCATTTGCGTTTGCTTCATATCCAAATATTATTGGCATGCTAGTTTATTCGTCGTCACAAACTTGCATTTCTATTATCCCATTTATTACCAGATCTGCTAGCACATTTGTCATGATATTAATCTTGATTAAATTATTCGAAAAATGCTTATTGTTCCAACAATAACTATGATGTTTATCCTTTTTGTTGCTGGGAACTTCTTTTTTTGCGGGGGTGTTGCTGGGAACTTTGATGTTTCTCTCCTTTTATTTAGTATTAATGTTGCTTTTCAAGGAGGTTTATTCACTTTTTAGTTACTTTGTAAATCAAATTTCTCATTTATTCATATCGTATCTGTTATTCTGTTTACCAAGTAGTTTTATTCCATAACAGGAAGTGTGACGTTCGCAGTTAGAAGCAGGTATGAAGTTCCCGACAGGATGTGAAAGCGCTTCTGTACATCCCGACGGCGCACCTGCTAGTTTCCTAATCGATCCCTGCAAACTAGTGGCCGCTGCGCTACGATCCAAGGATCAGTCGATCGGCCAGCTTCAGGGTGCGAAGGTGGACAAACGATGCATAGCTATGTGTAGGTCGGCACTGGAACGCGCCGAAACTTTCTTCATTGTGTGTAAATGTAATCGATCGATTAATCTGTGGGTGGAACTAGCACGCATGCATGTTGTTTTCTAAAACATACTGTACTACTAGTATAGGGTATCTGCTATAGTTGGCTAGGATTTGACGAGTCAAATCATTAGTTTTGGTAATATCTAGTGGCAATAATGCATTTTCCCGTTGGAGGCTACCTAAGAGCATCTCTAGCAGACCCCGCATAACGCCGACCCACAAAACGCGTTTGTAGTTCGTGAAAAAGCGGCTTTGCGGGCCGGCGCGGACGGCCGCAGAGGCAGACCCCGCAAAACGGACCTGTATAAAAGGATATTCGCGGAATATACTCTTTCATGGGTCGGCTTTGCGGGGATTGGTCTGGTGCCGCTCCCGCCGGCTCGCAAATCTGAAATTTGCACTTCAATTTGACACAAGATAATACAGTTCTTTGCTTTTTCAACGGCATTGGATACATATGACATCACCAAATCTTTGCTAGAATAGCAATACCAAAGAAAACAAGAACCACAATTATGCATTTTAGAAGATTTTCAACTTCCATAACTGCTCCCACTATTTGAAGCAATATCTTCTCCATGCACTCATTGTTGATCTGCGGATTCTTGATCTTGGATTCTTCATTCTTCTTCTTTGGTTCTAAAAAAGTAGACGTTGCTTCCCCTCTAGTTGCACATGCAGCCGCTTCATTACCTTCGATTGTACTAAGGTGTGCACGAACGTCTATTAAGTTTCTTTCTATCAATAAATCAATGTATTCGCCTTCCCAAAACCAAAAATGAGCATCCATCTTCCTACACACATGATGATGTTCGAAATGAACTATCGCAATTGAACCAAAGAATGCCGTGCCAAATCCTAATGAAAAGAACACGTACCCCGTCGTTTTCGCATTTGAAGAACACCCATCTGGGGTGCTTCGGCGTGCCCGAAGTTAGCCGCAGCACTCTCCGCGTGCAGTCGTCGCACTGTATGAGCGGCATTGGTGAGCCGCAGAGCCGCTGCGCGAGCGCTGAGCCCGGCGGACGGCAGGCCGAATCCATGTCGGCAAACCGTCAGCGGCAGCGACAGGACGAACTTGTACCTGCATGCGGCAATGGGACTTTGCGGGGCTGCGCAAGGTGCTCCCCGACCATTCCATCACTTGGCGCAGCCATCGGCGGCCGGAAAAGCCAAATCCGGCCGCCCGCGATGAAGGGCCGCAGATCTTCAACTTTCCGGCTCGCCGACGCAGGGGGGGGGGGGCGGAGGGCAACCTCGTGCTTGTGGCGGCCTTCGGCATGATACCGCGGGCTACTTTCACGGGAATCGTGGGCGGTGGCCCGGCGGCGTGGCGAGGGGGAGAGGGGAGGTGGTAGGTGGGGAAAAGCGCGGGCTGAAATGTCCTCCCCACCAACCGTTCCCGCTATATGCAAGGCACCGACGGGCCGGGGGAGGAACCCGCGTATTCGCGGGTTGGGGTCAAAATTTTGCCGCGCCCCTCAAAATTTTTTACGCGCCGGCCACGTTTGCGGGGTCTGTTCGGGCGGGATTTTCCACACCGACCAACATTTTGGCTGTTATTTTGCGGGTCGGGGCTTTTATGGGGTCTGCTAGAGATGCTCTAACGCCCCCCACCCACACACACAAAGATCATGGTCAGTCCTGCTAAGTAAGCAAAGCTATTAATTTTTTTTGTTTTAAACTCTCAAGACACTGGGAGAAACTCCCACTGTCACTTTTTATTAATAAAAGATGAGCTAGCAAGGAGTGTACAATCATAGATTATTTACATCAGACGGGGAGGGGGATATACAAGGGTTGTATGTGAACTACTCACAATTCATTGAACATATAAAGGATGAGCTAGTGAGCCCAACTAGCGGCACCAGCCACGTCTCCTTTTATTCGCCACTGTAGCAACGCGGAGAGAGACAAGTATCGAGCGCCCCATCTCCCCTCCTCTCGCCTCTGCCATCGCCTCCTCTCCTCTCCTCTCTCTCTCTCCCGTCTCCTCCCTCTCAACCCTAGCCGCCACCACCCACCCTCTACTGCTCCACCATGCACCCACCTCCCCTCTGGATCAGGTGCAGGCCGGCCGGTGCGCGCAGGCGGCGGCGCTCCACTCGAGGGCAAAGGGAGGCACCACTGCGCCGCCTCCTCCTCCCCTGCACTTCTCCCCTCCTCTGCCCCTCTCCACTTCTCTCCTCCTCTGCCCCCGCGTCCGTCCCGTCTCCCGCGTCCGACCCGGTGGCGACGACTTGCAGGCAAAGGGCGACGGCGGTCAAGGCGGGCGTTGGCGGCCGACGGGGTTTTGGCGGGCGTGGCGGTAGCTGGAAGGGCAGCAGCGGCCTGTGGGGCGTCGACCAAACCAGCAGTGACCCCGATGGAGGGGAAGGGCCCAGCAGGCACGTGCAGGTGGGAGAAACTTGGGGGCCTTGTGGATTGGGGAGATGGCGGCCACCAAGTTTCTTTGATTGATCTGGACAGAGCCACGGCAGCGCACACGAGGGGCGGAGGCGAGCGACCCTCTGGAGCCGCGCACATTGATAGGTACAAGCCGTTCCCCTCCCCACCTTTGATTCTCCCCTCCTCCCCTTCGCTTCTCACTCCTCCTCTCCAATGAAGATTCCAGATCGGGCGCGGGTCGAGCAGGAGCGGCTGCTGCAGAGAGGGCAGCAGAGGAACACATCATGGTGAGCTCCTTCCCCGGTTGCTACCCGCAGAGGAGTTGAGGTCGAAGATGGCTCCCAGTTCATGGCAGAGCAGCCGACACAAGTGAGCTCTTTCTTGCTCGTTTTCTGATCTTCCCCTGGTGAATTGAGCTCATCCTTCTAATTGATGGCTTCCTATTTTTTTTTCTTATGCAGATATTGTTTGGGTGACGGTTGATTCCTACACCGAGTCGTGTTGCTGTACAAACAACTCTCTTATTTGGTGGTGCCATGGTATCCCTCTCAAGGTTAGCTGAAACTTTCTTCCCCCATCATTCCTCATATTTGCTTTTCAGAATTTGCACACAGAGTTGTAGGTTGGTCAAAACTGTTGCATGAGGCAGAACAAGAATAAGATCATTTGTCAGCCTTTTCTTGCGCAGGTTCTGCAGGGGCAATGCTCGAGTTAAGAGTTGGGTGCATAGCATATATATAGATATGTTGCCACGTTTGAATAAACGGAGATGAGCAGCAGCGGAGAGGAGATATCTATCCGACTGTCATCCTTCCCTGACTTGGGTTTGTCATTTCCGTCAGCGTCTGCTTCCTTCGTTGGTCGTCACTTGTTTGTACACAGCTGTAGTTTAGAGATCATAATATATTTTCCATGATTTCAATTGAATACGCCGCCCAGTTTGCTAATATAATTGTCCAGTTCTCTCTCATAGTGATTCTTACAAAATTATCATGCATACAGGTCCCAGTTTAGGTAGAATGTAACCACTTGATTATTCAAATGTAGATTCTTTTGTAAATATGGTAGTCATACGTTTAGATACCGAGGGAGTAAATCTGTGAGAAAATATTCAAAGTTCATCAGGTGTATCTGCTTCTAATCTGATTATTGTTCTATTGCATTTGCAAAGTCCAGTTCAGATACACTATTTTCTCCTTATTCTCACTAAAGCAGCTTTTTGGTTCATTGTTACTTTGTTCCTGCTTGCTTATTAGCTTAACCCCAAGGCTGCATAATCTATGGCAGATCTTGCTGAGTAACCATACTTTTTTGAAGATTAGCATATTTCTCTGAATGTGCAAGCAGCCATTGCTACCAAAAGGTAATTGTTCATCCTTGCCGTAATCCCCTCCCACGCACATGTTCTCCATAGTTCAATGTCAGCAGTCAGACTCCGTTAGTAGTTTCTACTATCACTTAATAAATATAAATATATAACTGAACAAGGTTACGGTAGACCTGTTTGTTTTTTAGTATGTTAGTATTCAGTTCAAGATTTCTTATGAAGTTCTGGACAGGTTATCTATTGTAGACTCTGAATGTTCATGTGGTTAGCTTTCCTATTCGATTTATATATCCAAATGACAAGAAGTTACACTTCTCACTCCTTTGGTTAATCTCTGTATGTGTTCATTTTTAAATGCCTATGCTTCTATGATTGGTCACTACAAGAAATATGTCAACTAGTGACCTTCTATCAGTGAACTTGGAAGAATTGGTCATAGATCTATGACCATTTCAGACCAATTGGTCGAAAGCTGTTCGGGGGGCTCCAAACCCTAAACTATAACGACCATTTTGGTCTGAAAGGTCGTAATTTCCTTACAGAAAATGGTCATAAAGCAGATAGCACTGGTCCGCTGCCTTATTTCTAGCTGATCATGACCAATATAGATGGTCATAACCTTGTAAATTGTGGTGGGTTGCTATGACTAGGCGCCACCTCATCAGTTTTGCCTATGTGTCATGTCCATGTGGCAGTTTCTGCCCTAGGTTGTGAAGCAACCTATATTTCTGTCATTCACAAAATTCCCAAACAAATCTCATAAACTCTTTGGGTCATATCTTCGTCAAATATTTAAAAAATCTACCTTGCCTAGTTCAAAAATAATTCAAAAATATTCATTTTCCTATTCTATTCAGAAAAACACTTTGTGAAGGAAGTACCACTTTGGCATGTCCAAATGGTATCCATTTTCTACAGTGCTTTCCTATGCCCAAATAACCATCCTCCACCAAATGCCAGCTCAATCCATTCATTATTTTGAGCCCAGCTTCAACATTCGTATTTATGTCCAGTGTGGTACTTTGCAAAGCAAGTACCACCTAGGCTCCTCCTTTTGAGCTGAAAATTCGTGAAGACGGTCTTCTTAGTAACTGATCATCCTCAGCCAAAACTCACACCCATTAGCCATGTGCATTTCCCGTACCGCTAATCAAACACTTGGCTGCTTATTCATGTTTGAGCATTGATCGGTCTCCTCGTGAGAATCTTATGTTGTGATTTTCTTCCTAGCACCTACCTAGGGAGTGCCCAACCCACTAGACATGCCTAGGCCGCCCAGAACACAAGGCAACGCCACGGTCATGCGGTGACCACGCGGCGGGCATGCGAGTTTACGCGCTCTAGAGTTGGGGCCCTCTGCCACCGTCCAAACCTCGACGTATCGCCACCAAACCATGTATTTATGATTAAATAGGTACTTATGTACCTAGAAATCATTTTTTGAAAAAATAAAGATCAAACTATGAGGCAACTGCAGTTCAAATTTGACCCGCTTCCTACCGAATCGGCGGGAATTTGTCTTTTTCACGAGAGGTGGATCAAAATTTTTGGCACCCAACCATTTGGTCAATTGTGCATTAAATATGGCCTAGTATTTTATAAAATTGATTTGGTACAATTTTGAAACAAATATATGGTAGGTCCTTCACAAAAGAACCTCATTTCGCGCACTCGAAAAATGGAAAATGAATTTTCCGTGCAAAGAAAATGAAAACTCCCTTAGGCAACATCGTTTGGAATTCCAAGATGCACCCTTGTGCACAATATGAGATCATTTGAACAAACTATGCCATGAATGTGGCCATAAGATTGATCATTTGGCTTGAAAGCCATGAATCTTCACGCACGATAGCTCATTTCTGAGAATAATTTTTTAAAAATAATTGCCGTATTACAAGTTTATAATTTTTGCTGGTAACTTGGCCACATATTATGAAACAATGCGAAGGTTTTCCAATTTTTTGATTTTTTTTTCAATTTTTTATGCCCGTTTCAAAATGCGGTCAAAACGGCGGGAATGACTGTTCCTAGCTAGCGGTTGAGTCTTGGAATTTTTTTGGTATTTCTCTGATTAAATAGATACGTATGTACCTAGAAATGATTTTTGGAAAAAATAAAGAGCAAACTACGAGGTAGCTACAGTTCAAATTTCACCCGCTTCCTACCGAATCGGCGGGAATTTTTCTTTTTCACGAGAGGTGGATCAAAACTTTTGGCACCCAACTATTTGGTCAAGTGTGCATTAAATATGGCCTAGTATTTTAGAACATTGATTTGGTACAATTTTGAAACAAATATATGGTAGGTCCTTCACAAAAAAACCCCATCTCGCGCACTCGAAAAATGGAAAATGAATTTTCCGTGCAAAAAAAATGAAAACTCCCTTAGGCAACATTGTTTGGAATTTCAAGATGCACCCTTGTGCACAATATGAGATCATTTGAAAAAACTATGCCATGAATGTGGCCATAAGATTGATCATTTGGCTTTAAAGCCATGAATCTTCACGCATGATAGCTCATTTCTGAGAACACTTTTTAAAATAATTGCCGTATTACAAGTTTATAATTTTTGCTACTAACTTGGCCACATATGATGAAAGAATGCGAAGGTTTTCCAATTTTTTGATTTTTTTTGAATTTTTTATGCCCGTTTCAAAATGCGGTCAAAACGGCGGGAATGACCGTTCCTAGCTAGTGGTTGAGTCTTGGAATTTTTTTGATGTTTTTCTGATTAAATAGATACTTATGTACCTAGAAATGATTTGCGGAAAAAATAAAGAGCAAACTACGAGGTAGCTATAGTTCAAATTTGACCCGCTTCCTACCGAATCGGCGGGAATTTGTCTTTTTCACGAGAGGTGGATCAAAACTTTTGGCACCCAACCATTTGGTCAATTGTGCATTAAATATGGCCTTGTATTTTAGAAAATTGATTTGGTACAATTTTGAAACAAATATATGGTAGGTCATTCACAAAAAAACCTCATTTCGGGCACTCGAAAAATGGAAAATGAATTTTCCATGCAAAGAAAATGGAAACTCCCTTAGGCAACATTGTTTGGAATTCCAAGATGCACCCTTGTGCACAATATGAGATCATTTGAACAAACTATGCCATGAATGTGGCCATAAGATTGATCATTTGGCTTGAAAGCCATGAATCTTCACGCATGATAGCTCATTTCTGAGAACCTTTTTTTAAAACAATTGCCGTATTACAAGTTTATATTTTTTGCTGGTAACTTGGCCACATATGATGAAACAATGCGAAGGTTTTCCAATTTCTTGATTTTTTTTGAGTTTTTTATGCCCGTTTCAAAATGCGGTCAAAACGGCTGGAATGACCGTTCCTAGCTAGTGGTTGAGTCTTGGAATTTTTTGGTGTTTCTCTGATTAAACAGATAATTATGTATCTAGAAATGATTTTTGGAAAAAATAAAGAGCAAACTACGAGGTAGCTACAGTTCATATTTGACCCGCTTCCTACTAAATCAGCGGGAATTTGTCTTTTTCACGAGAGGTGGATCAAAACTTTTGGCACCCAACCATTTGGTCAATTGTGCATTAAATATGGCCTAGTATTTTAGAAAATTGATTTGGTACAATTTTGAAACAAATATATGGTAGGTCCTTCACAAAAAAAACTCATTTCGGGTACTCGAAAAATGGAAAATGAATTTTCCGTGCAAAGAAAATGAAAACTCCCTTCGGCAACATTGTGTGGAATTCCAAGATGCACCCTTGTGCACAATATGAGATCATTTGAACAAACTAAGCCATGAATGTGGCCATAAGATTGATCATTTGGCTTGAAAGCCATGAATCTTCACGCATGATAGCTCATTTCTGAGAACACTTTTTAAATAATTGCCGTATTACAAGTTTATAAATTTTTCTGGTAACTTGGCCACATATGATGAAACAATGCGAAGGTTTTACAATTTTTTGATTTTTTTCTGAATTTTTTATGCCCGTTTCAAAATGCGGTCAAAACGGCGGGAATGACCGTTCCTAGCTAGTGGTTGAGTCTTGGAATTTTTTTGGTGTTTTCTGATTAAACAGATACTTATGTACCTAGAAATGATTTTTGGAAAAAATAAAGAGCAAACTACGAGGTAGCTACAGTTCAAATTTGACCCGCTTCCTACTAAATCGGCGGGAATTTGTCTTTTTCACGAGAGGTGGATCAAAACTTTTGGCACCCAACCATTTGGTCAATTGTGCATTAAATATGTCATAGTATTTTAGAAAATTGATTTGTTACAATTTTGAAACAAATATATGGTAGGTCCTTCACAAAAAAACCTCATTTCGGGCACTCAAAAAATGAAAAATGAATTTTCCGTGCAAAGAAAATGAAAACACCCTTAGGCTACATTGTTTGGAATTCCAAGATGCACCCTTGTGCACAATATGAGATCATTTGAATAAACTATGCCATGATTGTGGCCATAAGATTGATCATTTGGCTTGAAAGCCATGAATCTTCACGCATGATAGCTCATTTCTGAGAACACTTTTTTGAATAATTACCGCATTCCAAGTTTATTATTTTTTCTGGAAACTTGGTCACATATGATGACACAATGCGGAGGTTTTCCAATTTTTTGATATATTTTGAATTTTTTATGCCCGTTTCAAAATGCGGTCAAAACGGCGGGCTTGACCGTTCTATGCTAGTGTTGAGTCTTTGAATTTTTTTGGTGTTTCTCTGATTAAATTGATACTTATGTACCTAGAAATGATTTTTGAAATAAATAAAGAGCAAACTATGAGGCAACTGCAGTTCAAATTTGACCCGCTCCCTGCTGAATCGGCGGGAATTTGTCTTTTTCACGAGAGGTGGATCGAAACTTTTGGCACCCAATCATTTGGTCAATTGTGTATTAAATATGGCCTAGTATTTTAGAAAATTGATTTGGTCCAATTTTGCAACAAATATATGGTAGGTCCTTCACAAAACAACTCATTCTGAGCACTGAAAAATGGAAAATGAATATTTCATGAAAAACAATAGATTATGACCAATTTATATGGTCATAAGGCCATTACATTGTTTGCTGCGTTCTGATTGGTCCATGGGCATATCACGCGGATCATGCATCTAGCACCGTCGGATGCTTCTGTATCCAACGGTAGCCCAACTACCCAAACCCTCACCCTCACACCCAACCGCAGCCCAAACCCTAACTCTCCACTCCTCTCTCCCTTTTCCCCGATTCAGATCCATTCCCGCCGCCGCCGTCGCTCCCGCCCCCTTCTCCCCGATTCAGAGCACATCCTCCCACCATAGCTCGCCGCCGGGCCTCCCCCTCCCCTCCTCGCAGATCCACAGCTGCGAGATCCATCTCTCTCTGACCTCGAGGTTGACTGGTAGCAGCGGGCTACATGCTGGCGGAGCCGCCGCCAGTCTCCTTCCCTTCTCCGATCCCCTTCTCTCCCAAAGCTGCCCTTGCCGATTCAACACCGACCTGCAGGAAGGAAATGGCGACGGAACCAATGCGGGTCACGTCCGCGTTCTCCGTGCCCCTCCTCAACAGCCCCTTCCCCTCTCATCTTCCACGCCAGGTGCCTCCGCCGCAAGCGTGCCGCCACCCCTCCCTGCCGTGACCGGAGAGGAAGTACCAGATCCGCGCCAACCAGCACTAGGCTTGGTCCCCGTGCCCCGGATCTGTCGTCTCCACCGTGGGAGGAGTCGTGGCCTCCCTGTCATTGTGCCTTCCCTGCTCCTGCAATTGACGATCCACGCCGAGGATCACCGGGGTGAGTTCCCGTGCACGTGATCCGTTGTCCCCCACCGCGGGAGGAGCCGTCGCATCCCGGTCGCCGTTCCTTCTCCCCTTCTCCAACCGAGGCCCGCCCTGCCAGCTAGTTCATGAAGGACGGCAGACGAGCCTGGTTCCAGCACCATGTCTCTGCCGCTGACAAGGTCCATCTCCCCTTAACTTAGTGCTCAGCACTGATCTTAATATTACAATTTTCCCTAGATGCTAGTATTATTTCCCTATCATTTGATTTGTGATTGCTGGTTGCATCAGAACACTAATCTATGTAACATGAGTCATTTATACCCCTTGTATCTCGAGGTTAATGTTCGTGTGATGGTCTGACTCCGTTCATTCTCTGCTTGCCAGCCCTCGTAGACTCCATTTGTTCTGTAATAATGATATTTTGGTAGCTTAACATGTTAGAAACTGGGTGGTTTATTATTCTGCACTGAAATTATATATGATGATTTATTGTAACTTCTGTGTGTAATTGGGCTCGGTTATTGACCTGTGTTGTTGGGTGTAATGAGCAGGGGAGGTTGATGAGGTCCAAGAACGGCCGCTTGTCGCGGCTGGTGGTGCGCGCGGACGCCAAGGAAATCGCCTTCGACCAGAAGTCCTGGGCCGCGCTCCAAGCCGGCGTCGAGAAGCTCGCCAGCGCCGTCGGCGTCACCCTCGGCCCGCGAGGTGGTGCTCAGCCGCCTCTAACAAGTAATTGCAGCTCAGGTTTCATGCCTGAACCACTAGCTTTTCCGTGTTTACTGTGGTGCCAAACCACTAGTTCCATGATAAGGTTGTCAGAAAGTTCCACATATTCAGTATCTGCTGCAAAACCTGACTGCATGCTAGCTAATTGCTCATTTCATCCGCAATTTCTACGCGCTGAGGTCTGCTGTGTGACCCAATTTTGAGTTAACAGAGCCACAAAATAGCATGAAGCAAAAGCAATGAATATTGTAATTTTGATGTTTGACACTGTCCCCTTGGTGATGGTGCATATTGCTTACTGGACTGAAAGACTCTGAATTAAAACTGAGTAGTGTACAGAATATGCCACAAGCATGGATCGAATTGAAACATGCATAGTTAAGGAATTCTAATCAATAATCATACAATCTAGAAACAGTTTTAGACTCTAAGGCGTACCAAGATTGACACAACCTATCTTTCTAGATTTCTTTCACACTGTACCAAATTGCCGTACCATATCAAAGTCCAGGACATTAGTTTCCAGAAGAGTGTTATATAGAATCTAGGACTCGTTATAAGATAACTAAGCAATACTAAGACCAAAGAACACCTAACACACACACACACACACACACACTTCGTATTATTTGCAAAGATACCAATAGTACAACCTTTTCATACTGAATAAAAAGGAACTAACCTTTTCATTGTTTCTGTGGCGTGGTGACGTGTCCTGGCATGGGCCCGTTTTGCTTCTGTTTTCGCAGGGACAGCTTCAGGAAGGACTCCAACATCAAGCAGGTCTCCATGGTAAGCATATCGGTTCCCTTTGCTCCCTCCCCTGTCTCCTTGTTCTCGTTCAAACTGGTGTTGTGATACTTCTCCTTGGGAATCATGTGTCCTGATTTGATTAGTGTAGTCTGTGATTGAGGGAGAGGCTTGGGCTGGGATGAGTGAGAGATTGCTATTTCATCTGCTGGAGATAGATCGAGAGAGAGGGGTGCTGATTAGTGTAGTCTGTGATTGAGAGAATGCTTGCTGCTGCTATTTGTGCTTACTGATTGATTATACAGTGATTGAGATGCTGCTATTTGTACTTGTTGATGTTATTGTTGCCATCCGATGCATATTGTTGTGATCCGTAGCTTACTGTGCCTTGCCTGCAGGTGTCGTGCTGGCGACAGGGTTCGGATGGCTCGGATCGAAGGTGGCCGAGCACTGGTATGAGCTGCCCCTCGCTGAACTCACGAACCTCCGGCGTCCGCCATGAGCTCCGCACAGGACCCCTTCTACATCGTCCGGGAGGAGTTCCAGGGCTCGGTAATCCCCCCATCCCCGTCCACCCTCCCTCCCTCCCCTGTGCCCCTTTCTCTTCGTCTAGTTGCGAAATTTGGTATGCTGCCGCTGTTTATTTGGCTGTGCCGTGGCGTGCTGTCATCTGAAAACTGTTACTGTATTTTCTACACCAGTACTGTATGGAGTAGTATATAAGGACGTCTTACTGTAGTATGGCGGAGGCAATGACCAGCTTGGTAGTTAGTTCTAGCTGAGAAAATTCATGATGCTGGCTGGGAGCAAAAAATTTATAGGCTTAGTTGCTGTATTGGTTCTGTTGTTGTATGGGGATATATTTATAGATATGTAACATGTGGGTTCCAAGCATGCTTCCGAGAAAAAGTAAAAAATGTATATACAATTTAAACATTGTACATCTGCCGTTCTTGTGGAATGCAAGTTATTTTAGGTAGTAAGATTCTGCAGGGCAGGTTATCAAGTGCACGACTGCTAGTTTGCTTACTAGCTCTGTTCTATTGGGATATGTATACGTATGTGTGTATTTTAAGCATGGTTCCTATATATGTGATAAGTCCATACCATTGCAACTCCTCTTTGTCTGGTATTATAAGGCCATTTGATTGAATGCTTGAAAGGACGAGTCGCTAAAGTGAATGGGCTTCTAAGTCTCATGTAGTTTCAGAAACACATGCATTTATCTGCCATGCTCTGTTTAACTGCATGGACATGTACACATGCAATCAGAATTTTCTGTAGACCATTGGTGATTGTTTCCCATGCCGAAGTTGATTGGCAGTGGACGACTAGTCATTTTTTTGCTATGCCATAGTATTCAGATATTTGCATATGTTCAACCACAATTATCCTGTTTTCTCGTTGGATCCAATGAGAGAGAACAAGATTAGATTAACATTTATGTCCTTCCTTTCATGTGCTGCTTGTGCCTATCTTGACCTTGTCACATTATTATGTTTCTAACTTCCCATAATTTATTATTTGCAAATGTCGGCCTTCATTCTTCATAAGTTGGGTGCACAGGAGCTCTAGGAAGAAGAATCCTAAAGAAAAACCACACCCAGCAATGCGTTTTAGCTCACTGGAGCTAGTTATGTGTTGTGTATGTTTAGTTGTATTTTATAGCTGAATACCAGATCCGTAGTATATATGATTGTAATGTACTTTGCTTGGCTGTTGTATGAAATATTATGCCTTATTGGCTCTTTGAATCAAATTATCTAATTGCACAAATATAGAACTGACGTGTGGGTCCCAAACAACAATTATGGTAATTGGTTCCCATTTGACTATTGGGACCTACTTTAAAATGGAAAATAAACAAAAGAAAACTAACAAGTGGGCTGGAAAAGGCCGAGGCCCAAAAAATGTGGACTGTAAAAGATTGTGGCCCAAAAAATAAAAGTCTGTTGGGCTTGGCCCATTTAGCTTACCCAAATTGAAAGAAAAAAACAACAAATGGGCTGAATTAATGGGCTCGGCCATATAGACACCTAATCGGACCGGGATGATTCTTGTCAACGACCTTTTCATTAGGTCGTAATTTTGCCACGTCAGCTTGCCACGTCGGATCCGACGTGGCCTGGGCAGACAGCTAGTGACCAAAACAAAACAGTAGGCATATTTTGGTCGTAAATGTCTACGACCTTCTCACAGAGAAGGTCGTTAATTTCATTTTACGACTGCCAGCTTTTGACCTTCTGTTTTTTGTCACAAAAAGGTCGCAAATGAAAAACAATGACCTTTCGGTGACTAATAGTCAAGGTCCCAAGTTGACATATTTCTTGTAGTGGGTCATTCAGTTAGCATTAGATGCCTCAACCAGTGTACCTTAATCCAGTCCTTCGACTGGGCACCCGTCTGATTTCTGTCGACCCATATCTTATTGCTTATATAAGGTATCTAAAAGATTGATCTGCCAATGAATGGTTGTTTACTCAATAGAATACTTAGTTGGGTCATTTTTTTGCCAAATTATGAAAAATGGATTTATAGAGTTATATAACAGAAAAGAATATGGTATTTACCTTTCTTCTTGTCATTGGATATATAAATCGAATAGGAAAGGGGCATGGGCCAGTCCCTGTATTTTGAGCTAAATCTTGGATTCACCATTCTTTTCAGAGAATGAAAGTAGTGCAAAGGGCCAATGTTGCATAGCCTTTACCCACTCTGCACTGCCGTAACATCTCAAGGTGAGATATCCCTGCTCCTAGATTCTTCTCCTTGGGTGGTTCTAACTCATCGGCTAGCATTGTTGGAGTGATTAGGTGTTTTATAGTTGATTGATTCTTAATTTTGATGTGGCAGTAGCGACTACTCCCGGTACATCTTCTGTTGATCACGAGCAACACCAAGAGAGATCTTTGCTATTTGCAGTGGCTTGTTGGGTTTGAAGGATGAAGCAAATCCCAAGCAAGGAACAAGTTAACCTATCTTGATGCGTGCTACCGCTCTTGATACGCATCAAGATTTGATTTAGATGAACCTAATAATGAAAAGTGTCATCAATGTGCCGTTATATGTATTATCGACCAATACATGTCTAGCATTACTCGGATAACAGATCAATAATAGAAAGTTGTTTAATGTGGATTTCCCTTTTTTGGCCTATAAACCTGCCATGGAATGGTCTCTAAATATTCTTACTTTCATGGTTTCAATGCTTGGTTCCCTCTCGTCCTTTGCGCCATGGGCGCAACGAGTCATCTAGTTTAGAGTAAGGGGATCAGATAGAGGCTACAAAGGAGGTAATGTAGAGCCCTAGGCTCTCCTTAGACCTATGCACAAGCACGGCAAAGTCCTCCTTAAACCTGTTTCTCCAAGACTCATGAGACTGATCAATGTTTCTGAAATATTTGTTATTCCTTTTCTTCCAAATCCCCTATCTAGCAACAATGAAAGTCGACTATGCGCAAAAAAAAAAACAATGAAAGTCGATTCTCAAAAAAAAAGAAACAATGAAAGTCTCGATGAACCATGCTAGCTTGGCAGCACGCAGAACCTGATCCGCTCCCCAAAAAAATGTAACTTAAGCCCGATTGGTATTCACCTCGATCCGCACAATCCGTTGAGGAGCCAAACTGACTCATGTAGTACGTACACATCCACCACGCGTGAATCCCATCGAGATCACGATCGGATCGGATCGCATCGCATCGTCTCAACCGTGCCGCCCATCGACGTAGGCGATGGCCGGCGGTGGCGTGGACCGGCTGTCCTCGCTGTCCAACGACCTCCTCCGCCGCATCCTCCACTTCACCCCACTCAAGGAGGCTGCCTCCACAACCGCGCTCTCCCGGCGTTGGCGAGAGCCGCTCTGGCTCTCCTCGGCCGCCATAAACCTCGAGACGGGCGTCGCCGAGAAAAAGAAACACCGCCAACGACAAGGGCACGAGCACAACAACGCGCACGCCCGCTTCTTCTCCGGGAGCGACGACTTGGTCTCTGCGGCCACGGGGGCGCTCAACGCGGCCGACGTCCCCGTCACGAGGCTCACTTTAATCACCTGGTTCCCAGACTATGCCGAGGTCGCATCGTGCTACAAAGACTTGGTGGAGGTCGTGCTCTCCCACCCGGCGGCGCACCGCGTCGAGGAGCTCCTGCTCGTCGCCAAAGATCCTTACGGCAACCCCTATAATCGGAAGGTATTCAACTGCACAGTCACCCTTGACTCCCTTCAGATGGGGACACTGCGGATCCTAGAACTCACCAACTGCAGCGGAGTACTAGTCAACCACACGGAGGCCGTGCTCCCACGGCTCTCCTCCCTAAGGCTGAGCCATTGCACCCAGCAACTAGGATCCCTCCAACGCGTTATTGACGCGGCGCCGTCGCTCACTGCCGTCCGACTCGAGTCTGTCTTCATAACACACGAGGAAGCCATAGAAGCCACATGGCGCCACCTCCGATGCCCCGCCACCACCGTGCTTGTGCTTGACACTTGTGAGTGGGAGGTGACGATAGGGCCCCATAGGCACGGCTGGTTCTTTGAGAAGACCGTCGATCGATTGAAGATCGACGCGATGAGGCTGCGCCGCTTTAGCTACAAGGGGCCACTCCGCTCCTACTCATTCAGTCCACAGCCTCTCGAGTTTGAACAAGTGGATCTGGAATTTTTCGAGCAAGGCTACTACAGGGTAAAGGATCCAAAATGGGACTTAGAAACTTTCTGGCGATTCACTCGGAACTTCACTAGCACCAAGGAGATGAGGCTGAAGGTGAACCACCTTGAGGATATCACCGTCCTCAGTGAGGCAAGGCAGGTCGAGCTCCTGCCGGCATTCCGCCGCCTCCAGCGTCTCGAGTTTCAAGGAGCACATTGGACCAATGACAAGACTGCAGCAGTGACGACCATCTTGAACCTGCTCCACTGCTGTCCTGTGCTCACTACCGCAAAGTACGAGGAGGAGGATGCATCGAATAAACAAGGGGCACAGAAACATAAACGAACTACTCGGAATGAAATTTTGATGGCTGCGATGGTAGGTCCGCGCTACTTATTCCAATGCTTGCAGAGCTCTCTGAGGAGAGTGGACTTACAGTTCCAGCTAGAGAAGAAGGACTGTCTTGGTGTCAAGCTGATAAAAACTTTTGCCGAGAATGCGATGGTTCTTGAAGAAATACGTATTGACAGTGGAGACGAAAAGTTGTGTGAGCACATGAATCCTAGGATTGCAAAGTGGAACTCGAGTAGGAAAGTGTTCGGGGCGACAAGTTTTGTGGTCTTACCTCTTAAGATGTGACTCTACAAAAGAGGAAATATGGTACGTATACTCCTGTTTATGTAGTGTTTTTTTCTCAGACATTGTTATTTTATTGAAGGGGAATTTCGGGCTGGAATGTGCTGGTACATCTTGACAGAATAAACATTCACAGTGTCAGAAGAGATTGTAATCGCTTGGCTCACTTCTTATACTGGGAAACTGCGTATTGGATAGGAGGTTATATAATTGATGCAATGTGTATATTTGTTGTGATATTCTGTTACACGAGGGCACATTCATCATTCATGATAACAGGCATTTCATATTATTACGACTATGCGCTTACTAGTAAAATGTTAGAGACAAAACCAATGTACATGCTGTACTTTTAAGTAAACAAAGTTGTTCTTTACCTGCATGCGAGTATTACTCGGACCTACCAAACTGTTAATTTCCAAGCTGGCTAAGTGGGCTCTAGGGGACAAAACAAATATGCTGATGCAACAAGTTTGAAGGCTCGGCAGATCGATATATTAAGCTATGTATGTTTTAAAATAGTTTTTTGCAACTCTGCTTTCTGAATGGTCATGGGTATTTCTCCTGATGCTTTTGCAACCATGATTTGCTGAATCATCATCTCTCTGCTATGTGATGTTATTTTGCAACCTTGACTGCGGGATGTTCACTGGCCTTTCTGCAGTTTTGTTACTGTATGTTCTGTACATTGTACCTCTATCAAACATGATTATTGTTTCCTTGTGTTGACTCAATTGGAATTATTAAAATGTATTATTTTGCAGGCATTTGATGGCTCACCATATGTGCAGGATTACAGTCTGTAACTAGAAGAAGGGAGCGATCTGAAACCAAGATTCATGTCCGTTACTAAGCTCCTGAGGCAGCCCTGCAAGAAATATTCAGTCAGAGTATCTAATTAACCGCTGAATTTGCAAATGACAGGATGTGAATGTTGTCTTTGTACCCAACTTCGACAAATAAAAACGAAAATAAAGATGGTTCTAAACTTCTAATATCTGAAGTCATTTTGTGTGAATCAAAAGATCAATAACAATGAAATTGATGAAGCAAGAAATTCGAAATTGTTTATGGTAGGTATCGTTGCATTTGGTCTCCAATCCTAAATCAATGCGGTTGCGTGTTTGCTTTTTTCTATTCTAAAATGCATGTTGTTCTTTTTCGTAACTCACTACGGCTGTCAAATTGGCAGGTAGTTGAAAGTTGGATGAGCAAGTTTGGAACATGAAGAAGCGAGACAAGAACGGAAAGAGCAAAACTATGTTTTTTACTGTTTGCTTTCTTTTATAGTTTATTTTTCAATTTTCCTCATTTTTTTATGTTCACCTTTTTCTGCTTATTTCTTCATTTTTTTTATTTTTTACCTTTGTTCAGTTACTTTTCACTGTTTTTTTTTCATAAATTAAAAATTTCCAATATTTTTTGAAATTCCAAATTTTGTTCATGTTTTAAAAAACAGTTCATATTTTGAAAATTATGCCGTTTCAAAAAAAAGGAATTCCAAATTCCAAGTTTGTTAATTTTCCTGAACTTGTTCATGTTTTTTTTTAAATCACCTTATTGAAGAAAAATATTCATCATACATTGAAATAAATGTTCACTATGCATTAATTGTTCATTTCGTTCGGCGTGCATTTGTAAAAAGTTCACCGTATATTTAGAAAATAATTATATGTGTATTTAAATAAAGTTCACTATATAATAAAAAAATATGTTGTGTGTACTTTAGATCCCCTTCCATAAAAGTTGCTCAGATTTTGAAATTTGTTCACAAATAAAGGAAATATTCATAGTAAAAAATATATTCAAAATTTGTTTATGAATTATTTTTTAAGAAATATTGAAAAAGAAAAAAAAGCATATGCCATTTTAATTATTACTTTAAATTGAGCGTTGCATTTAAGTTGTGATCCGTTTCTAGCTCGGTTGGCTAGCATCGGTAGTATGCATGACGAGGTTGGGGTTTCGACTCCTGTGGCAATACTCTGAACGACCCACCATACATATGAAAATATATACAATTTTAGAAATTTATATATTGCCATTTATAGATTTAATGAGGGGATTGTACAAAAGTGGGACTCCTATACTATTTTTTACATCTCATTATCAAAAAAATTTAACTAGTATTTACATTATATTTAACACATGTTCACATACCAATACTTAAAAATTTAGACATTTCTAGGAAACAACACAAACTTCCATCATGAAAATTATGTTGTAATTAAAACAATATTCCATATTGCTTTGTGGAAATAACTTATGTCGATCTAAATATAAAGAAAGCAAAAGAAAAAATCGCCTGCATTCATCAATGGAGTATTTTATTCCATTTGTTTAGAGATAAGAGAAGTAGGACATATGTTGGATCTAGTTTGGATTACCTGCACACACAGTGTGTCTAGCGTTTCTATATATATTGTAGTGCGTTTATACATGTTTTATCTACAAATATCTTGATGGAGGATCCTACACATTGCATGAGTATAAGAAATTGATTGTGATTATTTTGTCACCAGTTTCAATGTTAGCCTATTTATTAGCTTCATCATCTTCACTTCTATTCTTGAACCGGGAGAATGTTTAGTGATGTTTCATTGACATTTGGTTACATTCTACTTTACACACTTGTCAGTGAAACAGATATTAGTGGACGGGTTCTTTTGTATACAAGAAGAAAAATTGTCATGTCTCGGTAGGTATGCGGCAACCATATCATCGGAGTTCAAACTTTAGAGTTGACATACGAGATTAAATAAGTCAATCTAGTCGAATCCAAAGGCAGTTCCAAGAGAGTATGGATCCCATGAGGAGATGAAGGAAATCACCAGTGCAAAATGGCAAGAATTCACTACAAATACAAAAACATATAATATTATTTTGATTTATGAAGGTGATGTGAAAACAAAACGTAAATCTATACACATTATTAAAGGGAGGTGGTGGGGAGCCCGTGTTGAAACTTTGGATTCCTTTTTGAAGGAAACCAAACTTCTAAACTTCTAAACTAGGCTGATACCCAACAAAGAGACGGAACCCATAAACCAATGACATTGAGGCACATTTTTGCGACCAAACCAAAGCAATAATACCACCTCCCTTTAAAAAATCGCAAACTAATACAAGATGTGCCTCAATATATGTCATTGGTTATGGGTCCCGTCTCTTTGTTGAGTATAAGCCTGGTTTAGAAGTCTGGTTTCCTTCAAAAAGGAGTCCAAAGTTTCTTTTTCTTGCAATCCCCTCAAAGAGTTATACATTTTATTTGATAAAATGTTTTTGAAGAATTTGCAGATACATATTTTATTTTTTGGCTTCTACACTTTTAATGGTTGTGGATGCCAAAATCTATTAGTGAGCCTGTCCATTGAAAAATGGGGTCGGTCCACGTTTCCAATTGCGAGGGTAGGGAACTCACTTATGCATGTTCACATGCACCTTGAGCTATTTGTCAGCACCGATGGTAGCGTGTTGTGTACTTTTTTTTTGGCGGGAAAAACTCCTGATGTATTCATCAAACATGATGACAGTAAAAAGAACATTAGAAATAATAAAAATTAAATAGATCATCTAGTGATGACCACATGCATAGTCATGTGTATATATAGTGTCCTTCGCAAAAACATAATGTGTACATATAGTGGAGTACTTTTGTGCTGAAAACATTCTATCATTTGTGTTATTTTTTTCAAACAATATTTGTATTAATTAAGTAGGGTGTAGAATTTTTCTAATATATACATTGAAGTCGGCACGGGTAACTAGTTTGGCATTGTATCCTGTCAAAAACAAAAAAACTAGTTTGGCATTGCACATAGCACATGGAAATGCTTGCAGACGCACAGCGGGTTCTTTGGGCACGTAACAGATACGAACAAAACGCATGGCAGCCAAATTGGTACTGCTGGCCAGTCGGCGAAGCATGCAAGTATCTACTGCAGAAACGCCGACGTGACAAACTAGCTAGTCATCCATGTATGTGTGCATTCCTGGCCAGTGAAGACAAGATAACACAATGATGGTCCACTCGTGCAGGCACTATGGACACGTACGTACGTACACCTTGAAAAATTAACCAAATCCAAGCGATCGAACCCATTAAAAAATTGGAAAAGCTTACCATCACCAGGCATCGCAGCGGCCACCTGCTACCTCCTCTGCCTGACACGCATCCAAGTGATGGCCCACATGCCGTCCTTTGTCGAACACGCTTCTGTAACTGGCTATGTTTCTGAAACATATATGCGGTGTTGCAAGGGTCTATGACAAGTCTATGTTTTGCAACAAAACCTCTGTTGCGGAAATTTTCTGTAATAAGACCTCAGTTGCAAAGAAAGGTGCAAAAAAACTCAGTTGCTATTTTTTTTTGCAATAACACAGATGTTGGAAAAAAAATCTTCAACAAGACCTATGTTGCGGAAATAATTATGCAACAAGACCGGTGTTGCAGTGTTGGAGACACGCTCGACTCGATTGATGCGGCAAATCGGATGGCTCGCGACCGGCGGACGCATAGCACGCCCCTAAAAAATGACCCAAAAAAGTGAGTCACTTGTGAAATACCACGAAAAATTTACACCCGGATTCATAAGGCCAATTTATCATGTCTTAAGCCAAACATGTTTATGTTTCACCAAGTTGTTGAAAAATATATCAGCATATGCACTACCCAATTAATATTAATCATGAGTTGTGTTTTTTCATGTATTTATTCAGTTCTTTATATTGAATTTATGCTTCGGTCAGTTGCTTCAAAAGTCTGAACTGATGGAGGGAGACGAGCAATATATTTTAACACGCTGCCTCACGTCTAGCCTAATTTAGTCCATAGACGTGGGATCGATGTAGGCCACAAAATTTTGTTTTTCTAATACTGAGTTGGCAGGGTTTTGAACACAAGACCTCTTGGCTCTGCTGACATGTTGAATTTATGCCCTAGCCAGTTGGTCCAAAAGTCCGAACTGATAAAGGGAAGCGGGCAATATATTTTAACACATTATATTATACAATTTTTTTTCTTTTGTAAGCTTGGTCAAAGTTAAGGAAGTTTGACTAACTTGAGATTAATTGGCCTTATAAATATGGATAGAAGGAATAAATCTTTTTTGCGATGAAAAATCTACACAATTTGGTGGGACATGACTGTAATATCTCATGGGCTTAAAGCCCACTTAACTAATAAAATTATAAAAACACTATCCCAGTTGCATTGCATGTGTAAGAAGTTTAGTCACGTATTGCCACTGCCAGAGAAAGGACATCAACATATAAGGTGGTTCGTTCTACTTCTTCTTGTGGCATGAGTAAAGAGAGCAACAATGAGTGTGCTCCCTTGCATATGCCCCGCCACACGAAACCCATCCGTGCGCCAAGTTTCAACCTAGCTAGTACATTTAAGGTCTATCCCATCTCGGCGCTCAGCACCGTTTGCTCAGTTGTATGAGAGAGCAAACGTTTGAAACCACGTCCATATAGAACCTGCACCAGGTAAGGGGTGATAAAGGTTTTGTGGAGCGTGTCTGCCCGTCTGCTCGCTTGATCATCTAATTAGTCTAGAACCACTCTAGTCGATTGACTCCTACATCTATGACCTCTTCTTCGATCGACTCCTTCAGCTATGATGACTTATCTGATCGGACTACTCCGGCTACGACAAATTCTCTAATCAGACCACTGCTACGACGACCACCTCACCACCATGAGCACTATAGTGACAAGAACACTTCTGCTACCTTTGCGACCAATGTGTGTATGCTGATTATCTCGCTGTTGGCATTTGCGTTTGCTTC
The DNA here is from genome assembly GCF_018294505.1 of Triticum aestivum. Taxonomy (NCBI): domain Eukaryota; kingdom Viridiplantae; phylum Streptophyta; class Magnoliopsida; order Poales; family Poaceae; genus Triticum; species Triticum aestivum. The sequence goes on from NC_057814.1 coordinate 8,974,450, forward strand.
ATTTGCGAATAGGATTGGCATGCTAATTTATTACTCGTCACAAACATGCATGTCTAGTATCCAATTTATTACCAGATCTGCTAGTGCACTTGTCATGATATTAATCTTGATTAAATTATTTGAAAATTTCTTATTGTTCCAACAACAACTATGATGTTTGTCCTTTTTGTTGCTGGGAACTTTGATGTTTCTCTCCTTTCATTTAGTATTAATGTCTTGTTTCAAGGAGATTTATTTACTATTTATTTTCTTTTGAAATCAAATTTGTGCATTAATTCATATCGTATCTATTTACTTCCTCCATTCCAAAATATAAGTCTTTTCGGAGATTCCAATACAGACTACATACGGAGCAAACTGAGTGAATCTACACTCTAAAATGTGTCTATATACATCCGTATGTTGTATGTATTCAAATCTCTAAGAGCTCTTATTTACGGAGGGAGGAGTTTTGTTCCATAACAGGAAGTGTAACGTTCGCAGTTAGAAGCAGGTAACAAGTTCCCGACAGGATGTGAAAGCTCTTCTGTACATCCTGAACAGCGCACCTGCTAGTTTCCTAATCGATCCCTGCAAACTAGTGCCGCTGGGCTAGGACCCAAGGATCGATCGATCTGCTAGCTTTTGGATCGATCGATCAGCCAACTTCAGGGTGTGAAAGTGGACAAACAATGCATTGCTACGTGTAGGTCGGCACTTCAATGCGCCAAAACTGCCTTCATTTGTGTGTAAATGTAGTCGATCGATTAATCTGTGGGTGGAACTAGCACGCGTGCATGTTGTCTTCTGAAACATACTGTAGTAACAGTATAGGGATATCTGCTATAGTTGGCTAAGATTTCAACGAGTCAAATCATTAGTTTTCGTCAGATTTCAAGTGGCAATAATGCAGTTTCCCGTTGGAGGCTACCTAAAGTATAGGTGTATATATATAGTATGTACAGAAACAACCCCGCAAAAACAGAAGTATGCCCACACACACATAGATCTTGGTTAGTCCTGCTAACTAAGCAAAGCTTTTAATTGATGTCAAACAAAACAAAGCTTTTAAATGGTGAATACCGCAAGGAAATTAAGATTGTGTTTAGCAATGAGGAGAATAATGATTATAGCAACTCTAGAATATCACGTCAACAAAACCTCTAGTAGATCTCGAAAGCCAAGAACTTTCTGTAGAAGTGCATGCTCTAACCAATGCATCCAAAAGGCCGATATGATGGAACAGACTAGGCAATACATTTATAAGTCAACACCCCCCTCACGTGTGGCTCCCTCAGGCCTAAACGTGGACCGAAAGTGGGCTGCAATTTAATTCCGCCAGCTGGGTCTTGAACTGAAGACCTCTTGACTTTAATACCATGTAGAAGTGCATGATCTAGCTAATCCAACCAAAAGACCGATCTGATGGAAGAGGCTAGGCAGTACATTTATACATCAACACTTTCAAATGGCCGTAACTACTCGCCCGTAACCTGGAAAAAAATTTCAAGCCGCCACAAAGCCCTCATCCTCCTGTTACGTCCATTGGCCTTTCTAACCTACAGTGACGAGTTTCAGTGTGAGAGATGTGTGGATACATAGACAAAACATAGTGTCCCTAGTAAGCCTCTACTAGACTAGCTCATTAATCAAAGATGGTTAAGTTTCCTAACCATAGACATGTGTTGTCATTTGATGAATGGGATCACATCATTAGGAGAATGATGTGATGGACATGACCCATCCGTTAGCTTAGCATATTGATCGTTCAGTTTTATTGTTATTGCTTTCTTCATGTCAAATACATATTCCTCCGACTATGAGATTATGCAACTCCCGGATACCGGAGGAATGCCTTGTGTGCTATCAAACGTCACAACGTAACTGGGTGATTATAAAGATGCTCTACAGGTATCTCCGAAGGTGTTTGTTGGGTTGGCATAGATCAAGATTAGGATTTGTCACTCCGAGTATCGGAGAGGTATCTCTGGGCCCTCTCGGTAATGCACACCATAAGAAGCCTTGCAAGCAATGTGACTAATGAGTTAGTTGCGGGATGATGCATTACGAAACGAGTAAAGGGACTTGCTGGTAACGAGATTGAACTAGGTATGAAGATACCGACGATCGAATCTCGGGCAAGTAACATACCGATGACAAAGGGAATAACGTATGTTGTCATAATGGTTCGATTGATAAAGATCTTCGTAGAATAAGTAGGAGCCAATATGAGCATGCAGGTTCCGCTATTGGTTATTGACCGGAGAGGTGTCTCGGTCATGTCTACATAGTTGTCGAACCCGTAGGGTCCGCACACTTAACGTTCGATGACGATTTGTATTATATGAGTTATGTGATTTGGTGACCGAATATTGTCCGGAGTCCCAGATGAGATCACAGACATGACAAGGAGTCTCGAAATGGTTGAGAGGTAAAGATTGATATATAGGACGATGGTATTTGGACACCGGAAGTGTTCCGGGTGATACCGGGTCACCAGAAGGGGTTCCGGGCACCCCCCCCCCCCCCCCCCGGCCAAGTTATGGGCCTATTAGGCCAAGAGTGGGACAGTTAGGGGCTGGTGCGACCATTGTAGGCCAAAATAAGGTGGCAGGGAAGGAAAGGAGAGGAGGAAAAGGAATGTATGAAGTAGGACTCCTACATCCTTCCCCTCCCCCCTCCCTCCCCCCTTGTCCTATACAAGGAAAGGGGAGGCCGAACCAGGGCAGGAGCCCAAGTGGGATTCTGCCCCACGTGGTGCGTCCCTTGGTCTCTCCCCTCTCCCTCCCACCTATATATATGTGTGGGGGGCGCCCTAGAACACACACAACATCATTGTTAGCCGTGTGCGGTGCCCCCCTCCATCGTTTACTCCCACGGTCATAATCTCGTAGTGCCCCCCTCCATCGTTTACTCCCACGGTCATAATCTCGTTTACTCCCACGAACTCTTCCTAGTAGAAGGATCAAGAGTTCGAGGGACGTCATCGAGCTGAACATGCGCAGAACTCGGAGGTGCCGTACGTTCGGTGCTTGATCGGTTGATTTGAGAAGATGTTCGACTACTTCGATGACGATGAGTTCGGCTTCCGTATTGTCTTCGCCATTGCAAGGCGGGTTCCTTCTTCCGAATATATCTTCTGCAAAAAGTGTATTGTGTTCGGCTCTGCAAGGTTAGTACAACCCTTAGCCTCGAAGGCAAGGCTCTTAAAAGAAAATGAATAGTGTGTCTCTACTGACAACTTTTTGGTGAAGCGTCGCGTCTATCCCACTAACATATCGAACCGTTTTATTTGGTCCTAGTTTCGCATTTCGAGGTATATCCTCATTGACACATCCCATCAGAATAGAGATCGTGCCCGCTTATTGTGGGATCCTTATCAATATGACGTGAGCACCCACGTTGTGCATTACGCATGACCGCTTTGGGAACCGGCGAGGTATATGGCTAAAGTGGGGGGACATTCTGTATTCACAGCATTATAAAAGGATACCAATCCCTTTCATCAGCCCCAACCTTTCCTCAAGCTCGAGCTCTCCTACTTCCCGAGCCCCTGCATCCTCATCTCTTGCGCCCACCACTTTTCGTCCCTCAACCACCCCTTCCGTCCAAGCAATGGCTGGACCCGGCGCCAGAGGCAAGTGGGAGGCCTCCACGGTGATTGAAAAAACCGTGGAGAATCTCAGGAGCGCGGGCTATCTCGCCGCCGATATCGCGCACCCAGTCCCCGCCAAGGGCCAGGTGATTCTCGTCCCAGAGGCGGGTGAGAGAGTAGTGTTTACTTCGCATTTCGTTAGGGGGCTAGGGTTTCCACTCCACCCCTTTGTTCGGGGTCTGTTGTTCTTCTACGGGCTAGATTTCCATGATCTAGCCCCGAACTCAATCCTTCACATATCCGCTTTTATAGTGGTATGTGAAGCTTTCCTCCGCATCCCTCCACACTTCGTCCTATGGCTTAAAACCTTCAACGTGAAGCCGAAGGTGGTGGATGGGTAGCACGCGGAGTGCAGGGGTGCTATGATTAGCAAGCTCCCGAATGTGACTTGGCCCAAATGGTCAATCGTAGAGACAAATAAGGTCTGGCAGCAAGAGTGGTTCTACATCACCGAACCCCACGACGCTAAATGGGCGGTGGAGCCTGCTTTCGGATCTGGACCCCAGAGAGGTTGACCTCCAGGATCAAAAAGGGTCTAGACTGGGGATCTCCAGTGTGTCAGACTGAAGTGACGACACTCCAGGGCCGTGTATCCGGCATGATTTCCAAAGGCTACCAACTCACAACCGTGGTTCAGGTAATGCTGGCCCGGCTTGTCCTTCCTTGCCAACGCCTGGACTCCCATCTATGGGAGTTCAATCTGGAAGGAGCCCGGCCCCTGAAACATCTCTATGGCTTCACGCACGAAGAGATCTGGAAAAACCTTTTCAAGAATCAGAAGGTGTGGCCAGAGGAAACCGAGGACGTAGGCTTCAGCACTGTGTTTACCGCACCTGAGGTAATCAAGAATTCTGCTGAACATATATCCCTTCTTTATATTAATGATTATAGGAATTGGAGTTTCTGCGTGATATACAGGGCTGGACGAAGAAGGTGACCCGAATTAAGTGTCCGGCGCCTTTGCCCGAAGACCCAGAATCGCCTCAACTGACGGCGATGCTGGTCCCGGCGCCGTACACGGCGCCGGTCAAGAAGCCCAAGAAGAAGAGCAAGGGGGCCGGAAATAGCCCCCGCCTTGTGGACAAGAAGAGGGGAAGAAGAAGAAGAGGGGCCCCCTGCGCAAGGCAGGGGGGCGAAGAGGGGCGTCGCTGCTGATGCAAGCACGGCTGCATCCCGGAGGAAACTGAACCTCGCGGCTAGTTCGGATTCATCCGAACATAGCTTCATGGTGAAGCCCAGGAAGAAACCCCTGCCCGAATCGTAAGTTTGTCCGGATTAACTGCTGCACCGTATTTACTTAGTATTTCTTACCCGCTGACCTACAGCCCTCGCGGTGGACACCCTGATGCCTCCTTATCGGAGGGGAACTCTCTAGCGCCCGGAGAGACGTAGAGTGACCCGCTGGTCCGAGCTCCATCGCACAGGATCGCCGGGGACACCGAAGTGTCCTCCCAGCGGGTGTCCTGCGCCCAAGGAGATGAGGGCGGGGCAGGTGACGGGGCGACCGGGGGTAATACGTCGACCGCCGCTGACCATGGGGAAACAACCCCATGGAGACTGAAGACGGGGGGCCCAAACAGTCCGGGGCCCCGCCGAATACTGATCCGGAGCCTAGTGCGGCTCTCGAGTCCGAAGACCAGACCCCCAACGTGGGGGAGGAAACAACAGTTCCTTCGGCGCCCACCGTCAATCCAGGGGCGCCGGACCCTTTGGAGGGAGCACTGCAAAGTGCTGCCGTCGTGGAGGAGCACCGTACCATAATGGTTGCGGTGATGAAGAAGATTCAGTCCATCAAGGGCGGACTGAATGAAGCCTTCAACAGCCTGTTAACAGGCTTTGAGGTAAGCAATGTAATGTTCTTTATAGAATTTTATTTTTTACGCACATACATAGCCAGTAGCCCCTGATGCTTTGTGTGATTCTGGAGAGAATCGGACGAAGTATCCATAGTGTAGCATACTTATGGAGCTGAATTATTGTGCAGGCTTCACTAGTTGCGGCAACTGCGCGAGATGCGGAAGTTGCCGAACTAAACAGGAAGCTCTTGTTGGCCAACGCGGACCTCAACCGCGTCAATCAACGTTTAGATGAAACGCAAGGTATGCGGATTTTAAGATGTCAGTAAGACTAGTTAAGATTGATTGAGTATGTTTATAAACTCTTATATGGTATTCTGTATTACACAGTTGGCGCCACTAAGCTCGAGGCCCTCAAGGGCGAGGTTGCCAAGGCCAAGAAGGAGGCCGAGGCGAACAAGGTAGCCGCTGACAAAGCGGCTGCTGATTTGAAGGCCAAAAAGGCTGAGTGCAAGAAGCAACGGGCTCGGGTGTCCGAAGTTGAGGTCGAGCTCAACGATGCCATTCTCAAATGTGAGGCATTGGAGAAGAAGGCTTCGGAGCAAGCATCCGAGCTTACTGCGGCACTGAAGACTGCCCAGGATGCGCGAGTCGAGGCACGCAGCGCCTATGAAGAAATCAAGCAGGCGCGACAGATAGCATCTGGTAAGACATTTCTCTTACAGAGCATCTTCGGAGGGTAGAAGTATCTTGGGCTGACACGGTTATGGAGTTCTCCAGGCGTGTGTGCTGATCTTCCAAGGAGTAGTACTGACGCCGCCCAGTACTTCCGAGCCCAGGAGGGGAACGACACGGAGAAGTTGTTTTGGTCGTAGTTCTATGCGCCAAAACATCCGGTGCCCCTCAACGACCAGATGAAGCAGCTGGTCGATCTGCACAACATGGCGGATTCGGCCATGAAGGACTTAATAGTCCGGCTATGGCCCGCTGATCCAATCCCAAGTAGTTACTTTGGATTGGTGAAGCGGCTCGTCGAAGCGAGTCCGCGGGTCGACGCATTGACGCGTTCGGCCTGCATAGAAGGTGCTCGGATGGCATTCGCTCGCGTGATAGTGCACTGAGCGAAGATGAATGCGAGGCACATAGCCACCGCAGGGCCGCCCGATGGCAAGGAGCACCGCAAGCCGGAGAAGTACTTCAAGGACGTCATAGAAGGCACCCGCCTTGTAGCAGGCCAGTGCTCGAAGGACATTATCTTCCTAGTAGTTGTATCCGGATGTAAAGACTTAGGCTTATGACTCCGATGTATATGACTTTTGCGCGTTTATAATATAAGCGTATTTTACCTCCTGTGTGACCGTTTATTTAAATCTGAAAGTTTCCAGTCGTCGGCTTCAGCCCCCATGTACATAGTACTGGGGTGTTTGGTCATATGCATGTACACACTTTATCCAATGTCTTGGTCCGTATAGGAGGTGTATGCGGAGCGAACTAGGCAATCAGACTATGCGGCGTTATTGCTTTCACTTAGTCATAGGAGTTTGACATGTGGGGCTAGGTACTAGCCCCTGGTGCGGATACGATATTCCTTACTTAGGGTATCCAATTGCACCTGGCTGGGCGAAAAAACCAACCCTTCGTATAACACGGGGTAGATCTCTATCGATCGTAGTATAAAACTAAGTCACCGGATTGCGAACCAGGTTCTCGCCTATCAAGACGGTCAGTTTTTCTCTACAGAGGTACTTGACCGGACGAGCCAGAAGTAGACTCGCAGTAGTTCTCCCTTTACACCCTAGCCGAACAATCGGGAACATAGGGGTAAGCATAAAAGCCGGGCAACCCAACTATTGACCCAAGACATGATTCGGAACTGATGCATATAATGCAAACATCCAGGACGCCAAACACCCCCTATAGGTGTTCGGTCTTTTTCAACATATACCGAGCTGTGTATACAGCCCCTAGTAATGGACCCTTATTGACAAGGCACGTATGGCAATCTGCTGTGGGGAGAGGAAATTTATGGTGAGTGAAAAAACTCCAAACATAATGCGAATCAAGCTGCTCTATTAATATCCCTTTATAATACAGCGACTAAGCTTACAGATAATGCCGATGACTTTCTTGGACATTTTACATGCCAGAAAAGTATATAATAAGAAAGGGAAAAAAGGTTTACATAGGGTCTTAATCTAAAAAGAAGCCTTAGCCCGGGTCCCTGCTGCACGTATGTGCCGTTTCCTCCTCTATAATGTGTCCTTGAAGGGGTGGGAGTGTGATGGCCATCTGTAAAAGGAAATCCAGTGTGGCCATGACAAGACTAGTTCGTTCAATGAACCTGAAAAGATAAGTTTAGAGTCCGAATAGGGTCAAGCCGAACTATGGACTATATGCAGTGTGCCCCAGCGCCGCCCAAGGGATTTTTAATGCATAATTGTGCACTCGAGGTACATGTGCTATCACCTTATGGGGCAGTCGTTGGGGGCGTAGCTGCTAATGTAGCTCAGGTTCATCTGGGCTGCAGCACTGAGGCGTGTGCCGGACACGTTTAGTTATGACCGCGACTGACAGATTATCCAGCTTAAATAGGCCGTTTTGGACTTTGGCCGCTAGGGCCACAGTATCCTCTTCTATACGGAGAGAGCGCTCCATATTTCCATTGACCGTGATGACGCCCCGTGGTCCAGGCATTTTAAGCTTTAGATAAGCATAATGCCGAACTACGTTAAAGCAGGCGAAGGCCATTCTTCCGAGTAGTGCATGATAGCCACTTCGGAACGGAGCTATGTCGAAGATTAGCTCTTCGCTTCGAAAGTTATCGGGAGAGACGAATACGACTTCCAGTGTTATATAGCCCGTGCAGCGGGCTTCTACGCCCGGTATCACTCCTTTAAAGGTCGTGCTGCTTGGCTTGATTCTTGACGGGTCTATCCCCATCTTGCGGACAGTGTCCTGATATATCAGATTAAGACTACTGCCGCCGTCCATGAGGACTCGGGTGAGATGGTATCCATCGATTATTGGGTCGAGCACTAGGGCAGCCGAACACCCGTGACAGATACTAGTCGGATGATCCCTACGATCGAAGGTGATCGGACAGGCTGACCATGGGTTGAATTTGGGGGCAACAGGCTCCACGGCGTAGACATCTCGGAGTGCGCGTTTGCGCTCCCTCTTTGGGATATGAGTGGCATATATCATGTTCACTGTCTTGACCTTCGGTGGAAATTTCTTTTGTCCCCCTGTATTCGGCTGGCGAGGTTCGTCCTCGTCTTCGATCTGAGGCTCCTTCCCCTTGTATTCGGCATTGAGCTTGCCGGCCTGATTGAAGACCCAACAATTATAGTTGGTATGGTTTGCAGGTTTCTCTGGGGTGCCATGTATTTGGCAGGGCCTATCTAATATTTTGTCCAGACTTGATGGTCCATCTTTGTTGCCTTTAAATGGCTTCTTCCGTTGACCGGGTCTGGAGCCACTGAATCCGGCGTTTACCGCTGTATCATCTGGGCTTCCAGCGTTGTTTCGATGTTTGTTTTTATTACGTCATGGCTTTCCATTGTCGTCCCTGACTTCAAATGTTCCAGGGTCGCTGGTACTACTACGAGCTAACCAGCTATCCTCACCTGCGCAAAAGCGAGTAATGAGTGTGGTCAGGGCTGCCATTTTCCTCGGCTTTTCCTGTCTGAGATGTCTGGCTAGCCATTCGTCCCGGACACTGTGCTTGAAGGCCGCTAAGGCTTCAATGTCCGGACAGTCGACGATTTGGTTCTTCTTAGTGAGAAACCGATTCCAAAGCTTGCGGGCTGACTCCCCGGGTTGTTGGATGATGTGACTTAGATCGTCAGCGTCGGGGGGCTGGACAAAGGTCCCTTGAAAATTGGCCCGAAAAGCGTCCTCAAGTTCCTCCCAACTCCCAATGGAGTTTTCTGGGAGGCTGTTTAGCCAGTGCCGAGCTGGTCCTTTCAGCTTGAGGGGTAGATATTTAATGGCGTGGAGATCATCTCCTCGAGCCATGTGGATGTGAAGAATAAAGTCTTCTATCCAGATGGCAAGATCCGTCGTTCCATCGTATGCTTCGATGTTCACGGGTTTAAACCCTTCTGGAAAATCATGATCCAACACCTCATCGGTGAAGCACAGAGGGTGTGCGGCGCCTCTATATTTTGCTATGTCATGGCGTATGTCCGATGGTTGTCATGTCCGGTATTGACCCCGGACTGGTATATTACCGGCGCGATTGGCTTGATAGCCGTCGTCCCGTGCGGGAGCTCGGTCCCTAGGTCCGTATATAGACCTGGTCTTGCTAACTTTTTTGTTCAGGACCTCACGTAGATCGTGTTCTCTGATTTGAGCCGCATCCTCCTTTCCTTTATAGGGTGGTGGTGCGGGCTTGTGTACGTTGCTAGCAACTCTGTCTCGTCCGTGAGGTGGTCGGTCCGGCTTATCGGCGGTGTTACTCTTCGGCGATATGGGCGCAGTGGCCTCGTCGTCGAATTCAGGCAGCGGTTTACGCTTGGGCCTTTGGTTTGGTCGTTGTGGCCATGTTTTTGTTCGGCGTCTAGCACCTCGTTCCATCTATCATTGAGCGTGTCATGTGCGGCTCGAAGCCGTCTCTGCTACTTTTTTAGGCTCCTTGCGGTGGCAATAAGCCTCTGATGGAAACGCTTTTGTTCTGAGGGTTCTTCTGGGACGATGTATTCGTTGTCGCCCAGGCTGACTTCTTCTTCGGAGACAGGTTCGTAACTACTGTCGTCGGCATCGCTGTCGTCAGACAGCGGCTTCGGACTCTGTTCGCCGTCCTCTCGCTCCTCCTGCTTGTCCGATATATCATCATTGTTGGTGATAGTGTTGCTATCTTTTCCTTTACGGGATTTGGTTCGGTGCTTTGGACGCCGACGTTTGGGAGGTTCTTCGACGAGCTTGCCCTCTAAGGGATTGTTTTCGCCGTCGCCCTCCGCCTCCTTAGGTGTATCCACCATGTACACGTCGTATGAAGACGTACCTGTCCACCGCCCGATTACGGGCCAATTTTGATCTGTATCTGCTTCGGCTTCGAGGTCCATCCCTTCGAAGTCTTCGGAAGCATAGTCAAGTAGATCGGTTAGATCTTTCAACCGTGGCTACCAAGTGGGTGGTGGGTGGGGAGCAAAATTCTCCATCAGCCTCTAGTTTGAACCAGATATAATGCGGTTGTGTGTCCCCATCTAGGGAGAGGGATCTTAGCGACTTTAGCATGTCACCAAAGGGTGAGTGCTGGAAGATATCTGCAGCACAGAATTCGGCGATAGACGCCTGATATAGTTTGAAGGGCGCAGATGCGCGTGATTTGGAATCTGAGGCCGGAGTTAGGGCCGGGGTTCCTATGACACAGACCCCGTTTATAGTTGGGTCCGTGTGTGGCTCCAACGCCGTGGTGTCTGCGGCTTCCGTGGCGGGGTTGAGCTTCCCATCCTCGGGCGACGCGATCTGTTCTGGATCTAAGGCCAGAACTGCTGCAGGTGCTAATTCCTGATCCGATGACAGAGCTAGATTGTGTTCATCGTGAAGGCAGAGAGAGGTTGCCGCGGGCTCGAATCCGTCGAAGATCAAGTCTCCGTGGATATCAGCAACATATGTCTGGATGAAATTAACACACCTCATCGTCCACGCTCAGGGACCAGCGCTCCACTAGTCTATCTATCATCTATTCTATACATAATATCTACAACTACTACTCCCTCCGTTCCAAAATAAACGTCTCAACTTTGTACTAACTTTAGTGCAAAATTATACTAATGTTGAAACACTTGTTTTGAGAAGGAGGGAGTAATAAAGTAATAATCTTCTTCCTCTGTGGCTGGTCATGATCATCTTCTTCCTCTCTGTATCTCTCTCATGGTCGACGGTGGGGCTCGCCGGGGTGAGGTGCCTGCGACTCCGACCTGCTCCTACCTCTCTTCTCTTTCTCTCTCTAACTCTCCCTGTCTCCCCCTCTCTCTTCGTCGTAATCTTCCTTTATTATGCACTATAGGGTTAATTCGGGAGGGAGCCTCCCCTAGACGATACCTGGGACCCCGATCGCCGCCACAACCACCGGTCTTCATCTCCTAAATTCGGCATCTCCGAGCAACCGTACAACACCCCGACAAACATGTCGTCTTTGCTATGACCATGCGAGCCTACTTCCCTCTTTCCCTGCTCGATTTCGTGCCCGGACCCCCCTGCTCGGAGCCGCCGCAGTGATCAAGCTCGACATAATCGGTTGTACGGCGGCCCGCTTACATCTGCTGCGCCAGTCAGACTGGCGCGCGTTGTCTAGCTACCCCGCACCTCGCGCCCTCCGACCGCAGTCATTCGGCCACCTACGGTGAGCCGACGGTGAGATACCGGCGAGCACATGAACTCAAGATCGGGCTTGCGTTCCAGGTGTGGACCGGTGTTGACCTTGACTGTGGGCCCATGGCCCACATGTCAGGAAGAGAGAGGGTCTGAGAGAGAAGGTTTTATTTTTACTTTTATAATTTTTGTTTGGCCCACTTGTAAGTGTGTGCGAGAGGGGTGAGAGAGAGTCTTTATTCATTTTTGTAGTTTGGCCCCACAAGTAAGTGAGTGAGAGAGGGGGTGAGAGAAAGAGTTTTTTCCTTTGATTTTTCATAGTGGGTCCCGCATGTGAATGACATAAGGAGACAGGGGCAATGATGTCCCTAAAACGTCTAGTACACTCTCAATGAGCTTTGGTCAGACGAAAACGACACAAAAGGGCATTTCTATAAGGGGAACTAACGACAGAGGGGAAAATTTGAGTATGCATCAAAATTAGGGGCAAATCTGAGTAGTGGATTCGAGTTAGGGGCACAAATGTAAATGTCCATATCTTTTAAACCGTAACTCCAATTTTAACATGTTATATGTGGAATTTGATTAGAAAAATGTGTAGAATCTGAATATGATGTTATTTTACATGTCTACTATTTTTAAATGCTATTTATTGTTGAACTTTAATCAATACAGCACAATTCGTCTTCATTTTTGACGCGGATCCGTATTACGAGTTAACACACGGCACGCAATGTTATGTGATGTTTGGCAAGGTGTGAGCTAGGTAAATGATTATAGCGAGTCTATTATAATCCATCGTCTTGTTGTATTTGCACCGGGTTCTCACTTTGTACATATACCATGATCTTACATCCTACGTATGTAACTTTTCTTGGTGAAATTCACGCGCGTACTTACCAATGGACTGAACATTTGTTTTTTAGTGAATACACAAACAATTTTTTAACAGGATGTACATACACTTAAAAAATTCATGAACATCGGAAGTGAATGAATGTTTATTTTGAAAATATCCAAACAATTCTTGTGATAGTCATAAACTTTAATATTGGAACCGATAAGTATGATATTAATTTGTGTTCCATCTGCTGCATGCCACGGTGACACATAATTTATAGATCTGGCCTCCTCAGTGTTGAATGGCACCACCTAGATATTGCATGTTTGTGGTCGTAGGTGCACAGTATCAATATGACAAATCAGAATAAAAATTCAATTGAAATGAAATTAGTTGCTCAGCTAAAAAATGTTTACTCTCCCGTTTGCAACGCACAGAAACCATGCATTTGTAAGAACTTTCTCTTGTATTGAGCATTCCGGAATATCCACACAATGCTTTATACCACCTACACTTTCGGATTGAACAAGTGTCGCGTCCACAACGACCTAGCTCAAGCCCACCGGATTATTCACACCACGCTTAAACCACAGACACTTCGTATTAGACATGTGTGACGTCCTCACCGTCCTGGCTTTCAGAAATAAATATCCCGTGGAACATCTGAGCATCGATATAAAAATCACATTGATCATCCGTAACTCCGAGTGAACCCGAATGGGCACAAGGATACGAAATCAGACAATAAGAAATAACAACGAATGCACACACAATGGTCAACCCTACAAAACAGGGGTTCGTCACGAACTTGCCTCGACTCAACTATTAGACCGTAGAATTGTCTCAAAACTTGAAACTCTCAAACCCATTCGTAGAAAATAATTTAGATGGCTAATTCAAATACTAATCACTTAACATAGTGTGTATGCCTAACCATGTACTGGCATCTTTCATTTACTTGTAAACATGGATCCATCAGTCCTTTTCTCAGAGTCTAGTTTATGTACATAACATGCCAAAAGAATTTCCAACCTACAGCTGCCTAATTCTATTCTTATAGGCAGTTTGGCAGATTGATGCTTGTCCAACAAGGACATCCGCAATATCCATGGCACAAACATCAATCCGAAAGGTCCGAATAATTGTCCCTGTTAGATAAGAATCAATCTGCCCAACTGCCTATACGAATAGAATTAGGCATCTGTAGGTTGGAAATTAGTTCGGCCTCTTATGTACATAAAGAGATGGAGACTGATGGATCCATGGTTACAAGTATATGAAAGATGCCAATACACGGTTAGGCATGAACACTGTTGTAGTTGATTAGTATTTGAAGTAGCCTTCTTAATTAGTTTTAACGAATAGGTTCGAGAGCTTCAAGAGTCGAGGACAATTCTGCGGTCTAATAGTTGATTTGAGAAAAGTGCATGACGAACACCCGTTTTATATGGTTGACCAATGTGTGTGCATTCATTGTTAATTTTTATTGTCTGATTTCGTATCCTTGCGCCCATTCGGGTTCACGCGGAGTTACAGATGATCAATGTGATTTTTATATGGGTGCTCGGATGTTCCACTGGATATATATTTCTGAAAGCTAGGACGGTGAGGACGTCACACATGTCCAATCCGAAGTGTCGGTGGTATAAGGCATGGTGTGAATATTCTGGTGGGCTTGAGCTAGGTCGGCGAGGACGCCACACGTGTTCAATCTGAAAGTGTCGGTGGTATAAAGCATTGTGTGGACATTCCAGAATGCTCACTACAAGAGAAAGTTCTTACAAATGCATGGTTTCTTGTTGGGATGGTTATAGCCTTTATAAGATTGTGCTTTCAGATATATTTTTGTGTTCCCATCTGAAATCATGGAGTTCCTCATTTACTGATGTTCTATATTGTGCTTGCTGAGTATTTTTGTACTCGCTCTTGCATACATATGGATTTCCTGTACTAAAGGACACTGGTAGAAAACAGGGCTTTGGTCACAGCCCAATATACACATTAGTCCCGGTTGCACTATGAACCGGGACTAATGTGTTCGAGCGGCTAAAGGCATTAGTCCCGGTTCAAATGAGACCTTTAGTCCCGGTTTGAGACACGAACCGGGACTAAAGGCATCGCACCCTTTAGTCCCGGTTCGTGTCTCAAACCGGGAGTAAAGGGGTTCGTGTCTCAAACTCTACCCCCCGTGTATCGCCATTTCAGTTTGACAAAAAACAAAAGAAAATGATAAAAAATTCAAAAAAGAAAATACTTCGAGATGTAGTTATATTACTACATCTACTAGTTAGGAAAATTTAAAAACTTAAGTTTGGACATGTTTTGCAAAAAAGTGTTATGAAAAAGTAAAACGGCTATAACTTTTGCATACGATGTCGGAAAAAATGTATAATATATCAAAATGTTCAGCACGAAAATCCGCATCCTGTAAAGCGTATGGTTCAACAAGTATGTTGGTATGGGTTACAAGTGGATGTGAAAACTTCTTTTACACAGTACGGACATTTTATTCATAGTTCTTCAAAAAGAAAACACACACTACAAAACCGATGGAAGACCACAATTGGTAACATGTTATACGGTTACTATATGATACGCTGTTACACAAAGACAATGTATGCATGCTCCACAGCTCCCCGTCACAAGTAGCGAGTCAGAGCTGCAAATCCATGTACATATAGATTATTACACTTCGATATGTCACCTGTGTGACCACACAAGAGAATTTAATGCATGTATCGCATTCATATGCAGGTGATACTGATAGTACATATAGTAATCGATGGAGCTTAATTAGGGCAGCGGAAGTCTTTCGGCACTCTCTTGCCGCACTGGTTGACGAGCACCTCGATGGCGATGGGCAGCATGAGGTTGATGTTGAGGGCCTTGACCTTGATGGTGGTGCAAAGGCAGAGAGCAGCGTCGAGATCGGCAACGCCGGACAGCAGCGGGCAGCATGTATTGCTGGCGCTACTGCCGATCACCGTGTGCAACAGCCCATTGAGCACGTCCACGCACGCACGCAGCTTTAGTGTGTCCACGGGGCACTTGCCGGTCGATGTAGCCGGCGCTGCGGCCGGGGCTGGGGGTGGCGTCGGAGTCACAGGGGTGGGTGCTGGCGGCATCACGGGGGTCGGTATTGGGGCCACCGGGATTGGCGTTGGAGAGACAGGGGTTGGTGCTGGCATCGGAGTCACAGGGGTCGGTGGTGGCGGCATCATAGGAGTCGGTGTTGGGGCCACCGGGGTTGGCGTTGGAGAAACGGGGGTCGGTGCTGGCATCGGAGTCGCCGATGTTGGTGTTGGCGGCATCACAGGGGCCGGTGTTGGGGCCACCGGGGTTGGCGTTGGAGAGACAGGGGTTGGTGCTGGCATCGGAACCACATGGGTCGGTGTTGGGGCCACCGGACTTGGCGTTGGAGAGAAAGGGGTCGATGCCGGCGTCGGTGTTGGTGGCATCACAGGGGTAGGTGTTGGGGCCACCGGGTTTGGCGTTGGAGAAACAGGGGTCGGTGCCGGCGTTGGTGTCACAGGCGTCTGTGTTGGCGGCATCACGGGTGTAGGTGTTGGGGCCACCGGTGTTGGTGTTGGAGAGAGAGGAGGTGGTACCGGCGCCGGAGTTATAGGGGTTGGTATTGGAGGCATCATAGGGGGAGGTGCCGATGTTGGAGTTACAGAGGTCGGTATGGGCGTGGGTGCCGGAGTGTTTGTAGGTGGAGGGATGAAGACAGTCGGGGTCGGTGCCGGCGTCGGAGTCACCGGGGTGAGTGTGGGTGTTGGTGAGGGCATGGGAGTTTTTGAAGGTGGAGGGCAGGGTATGGACGATGGTGAAGACTTGTGCTTACACGGTGGAGGCTGGGAAGGCTTTGTCGGCGGGCATGATCGGCACGACGCGGACTGCGCGAGATGCACGTCTAAGGAGAGCAGCGCCACCAGCAAGAACGCCGCAATGCGGGCCATGCTCTTGGAGCTTAAGGTCTTGGTGTTGGTATAGCTTTCTTGCTCTTGACTAACAGAATGCCTTGGTATGGGCGTGCTTATATAGGCGTGCCGTGTACTGTCTTTTATTTTTCTATTGAAATGGTGTACTTCCTTGGTCGACCTGACCAAGTGTGGAGCCCTCTTCCCCCGTGACGATCTTTCCAGGATTGCTGGACCTCTCCCACTTGCACACATCTGGATGAAATTAACACACCTCATCGTCCACGCTCAGGGACCAGCGCTCCACTAGTCTATCTATCTTCTATTCTATACCTAATATGTATAACTACTACTCCCTCGGTTCCAAAATAAACGTCTCAACTTTGTACTAACTTTAGTGCAAAATTATACTAGTGTTGAAACACTTGTTTTGAGAAGGATGGAGTAATAAAGTAATAATCTTCTTCCTCTCTGGCTGGTCATGATCATCTTCTTCCTCTCTGTATCTCTCTCATGGTCGACGGTGGGGCTCGCCGGGGTGAGGTGCCTGCGACTCCGACCTGCTCCTACCTCTCTTCTCTTTCTCTCTCTAACTCTCCCTGTCTCCCCCTCTCTCTTCGTCGTAATCTTCCTTTATTATGCACTATAGGGTTAATTCGGGAGGGAGCCTCCCCTAGACGATACCTGGGACCCCGATCGCCGCCACAACCACCGGTCTTCATCTCCTAAATTCGGCATCTCCGAGCAACCGTACAACACCCCGACAAACATGTCGTCTTTGCTATGACCATGCGAGCCTACTTCCCTCTTTCCCTGCTCGATTTCGTGCCCGGACCCCCCTGCTCGGAGCCGCCGCCGTGATCAAGCTCGACATAATCGGTTGTACGGCGGCCCGCTTACATCTGCTGCGCCAGTCAGACAGGCGCGCGTTGTCTAGCTACCCCGCACCTCGCGCCCTCCGACCGCAGTCATTCGGCCACCTACGGTGAGCCGACGGTGAGATACCGGCGAGCACATGAACTCAAGATCGGGCTTGCGTTCCAGGTGTGGACCGGTGTTGACCTTGACTGTGGGCCCATGGCCCACATGTCAGGAAGAGAGAGGGTCTGAGAGAGAAGGTTTTATTTTTACTTTTATAATTTTTGTTTGGCCCACTTGTAAGTGTGTGCGAGAGGGGTGAGAGAGAGTCTTTATTCATTTTTGTAGTTTGGCCCCACAAGTAAGTGAGTGAGAGAGGGGGTGAGAGAAAGAGTTTTTTCCTTTGATTTTTCATAGTGGGTCCCGCATGTGAATGACATAAGGAGACAGGGGCAATGATGTCCCTAAAACGCCTAGTACACTCTCAATGAGCTTTGGTCAGACGAAAACGACACAAAAGGGCATTTCTATAAGGGGAACTAACGACAGAGGGGAAAATTTGAGTATGCATCAAAATTAGGGGCAAATCTGAGTAGTGGATTCGAGTTAGGGGCACAAATGTAAATGTCCATATCTTTTAAACCGTAACTCCAATTTTAACATGTTATATCTGGAATTTGATTAGAAAAATGTGTAGAATCTGAATATGATGTTATTTTACATGTCTACTATTTTTAAATGCTATTTATTGTTGAACTTTAATCAATACAGCACAATTCGTCTTCATTTTGGACGCGGATCCGTATTACAAGTTAACACACGGCACGCAATGTTATGTGATGTTTGGCAAGGAGTGAGCTAGGTAAATGATTATAGTGAGTCTATTATAATCCATCGTCTTGTTGTATTTGCACCAGGTTCTCACTTTGTACATATACCATGATCTAACAACCTACGTATGTAACTTTTCTTGGTGAAATCCACGTGCGTACTTACCAATGGACTGAACATTTGTTTTTTAGTGAATACACACACAATTTTTTAACAGGATGTACATACACTTAAAAAATTCATGAACATCGGAAGTGAATGAATGTTTATTTTGAAAATATCCAAACAATTCTTGTGATAGTCATAAACTTTAATATTGGAACCGATAAGTATGATATTAATTTGTGTTCCATCTGCTGCATGTCACGGTGACACATAATTTATAGATCTGGCCTCCTCAGTGTTGAATTGCACCACCCAGATATTGCATGTTTGTGGTCGTAGGGTGCACGGTATCAATATGACGAATCAGAATAAAAATTGAATTGAAATGAAAATAGTTGCTCAGCTAAAAAATGTTTACTCTCCCGTTTGCAACGCATAGAAACCATGCATTTGTAAGAACTTTCTCTTGTATTGAGCATTCCGGAATATCCACACAATGCTTTATGCCACCTACACTTTCGGATTGAACAAGTGTCGCGTCCACAACGACCTAGCTCAAGCCCACCGGATTATTCACACCACGCCTTAAACCACAGACACTTTGTATTAGACATGTGTGACGTCCTCACCGTCCTGGCTTTCAGAAATAAATATCCCGTGGAACATCTGAGCATCGATATAAAAATCACATTGATCACCCGTAACTCCAAGTGAACCCGAATCGGCACAAGGATACGAAATCAGACAATAACAAATAACAACGATGCACACACAATGGTCAACCCTACAAAACAGGGGTTCGTCACGCACTTGCCTCGACTCAACTATTAGACCGTAGAATTGTCTCAACTCTTGAAACTCTCAAACCCATTCGTAGAAAATGATTTAGAAGGCTAATTGAAATACTAATCACTTAACATAGTGTGTATACCTAACCATGTACCGGCATCTTTCATTTACTTGTAAACATGGATCCATCAGTCCTTTTCTCAGAGTCTAGTTTATGTACATAACATGCCAAAAGAATTTCCAACCTACAGCTGCCTAATTCTATTCTTATAGGCAGTTTGGCAGATTGATGCTTGTCCAACAAGGACATCCGCAATATCCATGGCACAAACATCAATCCGAATGGTCCGAATAATTGTCCCAGTTAGATAAGAATCAATCTGCCCAACTGCCTATACGAATAGAATTAGCCATCTGTAGGTTGGAAATTAGTTCGGCCTCTTATGTACATAAAGAGATAGAGACTGATGGATCCATGTTTACAAGTATATGAAAGATGCCAATACACGGTTAGGCATGAACACTGTTGTAAGTGATTAGTATTTGAAGTAGCCTTCTTAATTAGTTTTAACGAATAGGCTCGAGAGCTTCAAGAGTCGAGGATAATTCTGCGGTCTAATAGTTGATTTGAGAAAAGTGCATGACGAACACCCGTTTTGTATGGTTGACCATTGTGTGTGCATTCATTGTTAATTTTTATTGTCTGATTTCGTATCCTTGCGCCCATTCGGGTTCACGCGGACTGACTGATGATCAATGTGATTTTTATATGGATGCTCGGATGTTCCACTGGATATTTAATTCTGAAAGCCAGGACGGTGAGGACGTCACACATGTCCAATCCGAAGTGTCGGTGGTATAAGGCACTGTGTGAATAATCTGGTGGGCTTGAGCTAGGTCGGCGAGGACGCCACACGTGTTCAATCTCAAAGTGTCGGTGGTATAAAGCATTGTGTGGACATTCCAGAATGCTCACTACAAGAGAAAGTTCTTACAAATGCATGGTTTCTTGTTGGGATGGTTATAGCCTTTCTAAGATTGTGCTTTCAGATATATTTTTGTGTTCCCATCTGAAATCATGGAGTTCCTCATTTACTGATGTTCTATATTGTGCTTGCTGAGTATTTTTGTACTCACTCTTGCATACATATGGATTTCCTGTACTAAAGGACACGGGTAGAAAACAGGGCTTTGGTCACAGCCCAATATACACATTAGTCCCGGTTGCACTACGAACCGGGACTAATGTGTTCGAGCGGTTAAAGGCATTAGTCCCGGTTCAAATGAGACCTTTAGTCCCGGTTTGAGACACGAACCGGGACTAAAGGCATCGCACCCTTTAGTCCCGGTTCGTGTCTCAAACCGGGACTAAAGGGGTTCGTGTCTCAAACTCTACCCCCTGTGTATCGCCATTTCAGTTTTAAAAAAAAGAAAATGATAAAAACTTCAAAAAAATAAAATCCTTCGAGATGTAGTTATATTACTACATCTACTAGTTAGGAAAATTTAAAAACCTAAATTTGGACATGTCTTTCAAAAAAGTGTTATGGAAAAGTAAAACGGCTATAACTTTTGCATACGACGTTGGAAAAAAATATATAATATATCAAAATGTTCAGCACAAAAATCCGCATCCTGTGAAGTGTATGGTTCAACAAGTATCTTGGTATGGGTTACAAGTGGATGTGAAAACTTCTTTTACACAGTACGAACATTTTATTCATAGTTCTTCAAAAAGAAAACACACACTACAAAACCGATGGAAGACCACAATTGGTAACATGTTATACGATTACTATTATATACGCTGTTACACAAACACAATGTATGCATCCTCCACAGCTCCCTGTCACAAGTAGCGAGTCAGAGCTGCAAATCCATGTACATATAGATTATTACACTTCGATATGTCACCTGTGTGACCACACAAGAGAATTTAATGCATGTATCGCATTCATATGCAGGTGATACTGATAGTACATATAGTAATCGATGGAGCTTAATTAGGGCAGCGGAAGTCTTTCGGCACTCTCTTGCCGCACTGGTTGACGAGCACCTCGATGGCGATGGGCAGCAAGAGGTTGATGTTGAGGGCCTTGACCTTAATGGTGGTGCAAATGCAGAGAGCAGCGTCGAGGTCGGCAACGCCAGGCAGCAGCGGGCAGCATGTATTGCTGGCGCTACTGCCGTTCACCGCGTGCAACAGCCCATTGAACACGTCCACGCACGCAAGCAGCTTTATTGTGTCCACGGGGCACTTACCGGTCGATGTAGGCGGCACTGGGGCCGTGCCTGGGGGTGGCATCGGAGTCGCAGGGGTGGGGGCTGGCGGCATCACGGGGGTCGCTGTTGGGGCCACCGGGATTGGCGTTGGAGAAACGGGGGTCGGTGTTGGCATCGGAGTCACAGGGGTCGTTGTTGGCGGCATCATAGGAGTCGGTGTTGGGGCCACCGGGGTTGGCGTTGGAGAAATGGGGGTCGGTGCTGGCATCGGAGTCACCGATGTTGGTGTTGGCGGCATCACAGGGGCCGGTGTTGGGGTTCACCGGGGTTGGCGTTGGAGAGACAGGGGTTGGTGCTGGCGTCGGAACAACATGGGTCGGTGTTGGGGCCACCGGACTTGGCGGTGGAGAGACAGGGGTCGATTCCGGCGTCGGTGTTAGCGGCATCACAGGGGTAGGTGTTGGGGCCACACCGGGTTTGGCGTTGGACAAACAGGGGTCGGTGCCGGCGTTGGTGTCACAGGCGTCTGTGTTGGCGGCATCACGGGTGTAGATGTTGGGGCCACCGGTGTTGGTGTTGGAGAGAGAGGAGCTGGTACCGGCGTCGGAGTTATAGGCGTTGGTATTGGAGGCATCATAGGGGTCGGTGCCGCTGTTAGAGTTAAAGAGGTCGGTATGGGCGTGGGTGCCGTAGTGTTTGTAGGTGGAGGGATGAAGACAGTCGGGGTCGGTGCCGGCGTCGGAATCACCGGGGTGAGTGTGGGTGTGGATGAGGGCATGGGAGTTTGTGAAGGTGGAGGGCAGGGTATGGACGATGGTGAAGACTTGTTCTTACACGGTGGAGACTGGGAAGGCTTTGTGGGCGGGCATGATCGGCACGACGTGGACTGCGCGAGATGCACGGCTAAAGAGAGCTTAAGGTATCGGTGTTGGAATAGCTTTCTTGCTCTTGAGTAACAGAATGCCTCGGTATGGGCATGCTTATATAGGCGTTCCTTGTACTGTCTTTTATTTTTCAATTGAAATGGTGTACTTTCTTTGTCGACCTGACCAAGTGTGGAGCCCTCTTCCCCCGTGACGATCTTTCCAGGATTGCTGGAACTCTCCCACTGCACACGTCTGCATCAAATTGACACACCTCATCGTCCACGCTCAGGGACCAGCGCTCCACTAGTCTATCTATCTTCTATTCTATACCTAATATGTATAACTACTACTCCCTCCGTGCCAAAATAAACGTCTCAATTTTGTACTAACTTTAGTGCAAAATTATACTAGTGTTGAAACACTTGTTTTGAGAAGGAGGGAGTAATAAAGTAATAATCTTCTTCCTCTCTGGCTGGTCATGATCATCTTCTTCCTCTATGTCTCTCTCTCATGGTCGACGGTGGGGCTCGCCGGGGTGAGGTGCCTGCTACTCCGACCTGCTCCTACCTCTCTTCTCTCTCTAATTCTCCCCCTCTCCCCCTCTCTCTTCCTCGTAATCTTCCTCTATTCTGCACTATAGGGTTAATTCCGGAGGGAGCCTCCCCTAGACGGTACCGGGGACCCCGCTCGCCGCCACAACCACCGGACTTCATCTCCTAAATTCGGCCTCTCCGAGCAACCGTAAAACACCCCGACCACCATGTCGTCTTCGCTATGACCATGCGAGCCTACTTCCCACTTTCCCTGCTCGATTTCGTGCCCGGACCCCCTTGCTCGAAGCCCCAGCAATGATCAAGCTCGACTGAATCGGTTGTGCGGCGGCCCGCCTACGTCTGCCGCGCCAGTCACAGTGGCGCGTGTCGTCTAGCTACCCCACACCTCGCGCCCTCAGACCGCAGTCATTCGGCCACCTACGTTGAGCCGACGGTGAGATACCGGCGAGCACATGAACTCAAGACCGGGCTTGTGTTCCAGGTGTGGACCGGTGTTGACCTTGACTGTGGGCCCACGGCCCACATGTCAGGAAGAGAGAGGGTCTGAGAGAGAAGGTTTTATTTTTACTTTTATAATTTTTGTTTGGCCCACTTGTAAGTGTGTGCGAGAGGGGTGAGAGAGAGTCTTTTTTCATTTTTGTAGTTTGGCCCCACAAGTAAGTGAGTGAGAGAGGGGGTGAGAGAAAGAGTTTTTCCCTTTGATTTTTCATAGTGGGTCCCGCATGTGAATGACATAAGGAGACAGGGGCAATGTTGTCCCTAAAACGTCTAGTACACGCTCAATGAGCTTTGGTCAGACGGAAACGACACAAAAGGGCATTTCTATAAGGGGAACTAACGACAGAGGGGAAAATTTGAGTATGCATCGAAATTAGGGGAAAATCTGAGTAGTGGATTCGAGTTAGGGGCACAAATGTAAATGTCCATGTCTTTTAAACCCTAACTCCAATTTTAACATGTTATATGTGGAATTTGATTAGAAAAATTTGTAGAATCTGAATATGATGCTATTTTACATGTCTACTATTTTTAAATGCTATTTATGGTTGAACTTTAATCAATACAGCACAATTCGTCTTCATTTTGGACGCGGATCCGTATTACGAGTTAACACACGGCACGCAATGTTATGTGATGTTTGGCAAGGTGTGAGCTAGGTAAATGATTATAGCGAGTCTATTATAATCCATCGTCTTGTTGTATTTGCACCGGGTTCTCACTTTGTACATATACCATGATCTAACAACCTACGTATGTAACTTTTCTTGGTGAAATTCACGCGCGTACTTACCAATGGACTGAACATTTGTTTTTTAGTGAATACACAAACAATTTTTTAACAGGATGTACATACACTGAAAAAATTCATGAACATCGGAAGTGAATGAATGTTTATTTTGAAAATATCCAAACAATTCTTGTGATAGTCATAAACTTTAATATTGGAACCGATAAGTATGATATTAATTTGTGTTCCATCTGCTGCATGCCACGGTGACACATAATTTATAGATCTGGCCTCCTCAGTGTTGAATGGCACCACCTAGATATTGCATGTTTGTGGTCGTAGGTGCACAGTATCAATATGACAAATCAGAATAAAAATTCAATTGAAATGAAATTAGTTGCTCAGCTAAAAAATGTTTACTCTCCCGTTTGCAACGCACAGAAACCATGCATTTGTAAGAACTTTCTCTTGTATTGAGCATTCCGGAATATCCACACAATGCTTTATACCACCTACACTTTCGGATTGAACAAGTGTCGCGTCCACAACGACCTAGCTCAAGCCCACCGTATTATTCACACCACGCCTTAAACCACAGACACTTCGTATTAGACATGTGTGACGTCCTCACCGTCCTGGCTTTCAGAAATAAATATCCCATGGAACATCTGAGCATCGATATAAAAATCACATTGATCATCCGTAACTCCGAGTGAACCCGAATGGGCACAAGGATACGAAATCAGGCAATAAGAAATAACAACGAATGCACACACAATGGTCAACCCTACAAAACAGGGGTTCGTCACGCACTTGCCTCGACTCAACTATTAGACCGTAGAATTGTCTCAACTCTTGAAACTCTCAAACCCATTCGTAGAAAATGATTTAGAAGGCTAATTCAAATACTAATCACTTAACATAGTGTGTATGCCTAACCATGTACTGGCATCTTTCATTTACTTGTAAACATGGATCCATCAGTCCTTTCCTCAGAGTCTAGTTTATGTACATAGCATGCCAAAAGAATTTCCAACCTACAACTGCCTAATTCTATTCCTATAGGCAGTTTGGTAGATTGATGCTTGTCCAACAAGGACATCCGCAATATCCATGGCACAAACATCAATCCAAATGGTCCGAATAATTGTCCCTGTTAGATAAGAATCAATCTGCCCAACTGCCTATACGAATAGAATTAGGCATCTGTAGGTTGGAAATTAGTTCGGCCTCTTATGTACATAAAGAGATAGAGACTGATGGATCCATGTTTACAAGTATATGAAAGATGCCAATACACGGTTAGGCATGAACACTGTTGTAAGTGATTAGTATTTGAAGTAGCCTTCTTAATTAGTTTTAACGAATAGGTTCGAGAGCTTCAAGAGTCGAGGACAATTCTGCGGTCTAATAGTTGATTTGAGAAAAGTGCATGACGAACACCCGTTTTATATGGTTGACCAATGTGTGTGCATTCATTGTTAACTTTTATTGTCTGATTTCATATCCTTGCGCCCATTCGGGTTCACGCGGAGTTACAGATGATCAATGCGATTTTTATATGGGTGCTCGGATGTTCCACTGGATATATATTTCTGAAAGCTAGGACGGTGAGGAGGTCACACATGTCCAATCCGAAGTGTCGGTGGTATAAGGCATGGTGTGAATAATCTGGTGGGCTTGAGCTAGGTCGGCGAGGACGCCACACGTGTTCAATCTGAAAGTGTCGGTGGTATAAAGCATTGTGTGGACATTCCAGAATGCTCACTACAAGCGAAAGTTCTTACAAATGCATGGTTTCTTGTTGGGATGGTTATAGCCTTTCTAAGATTGTGCTTTCAGATATATTTTTGTGTTCCCATCTGAAATCATGGAGTTCCTCATTTACTGATGTTCTATATTGTGCTTGCTGAGTATTTTTGTACTCACTCTTGCATACATATGGATTTCCTGTACTAAAGGACACTGGTAGAAAACAGGGCTTTGGTCACAGCCCAATATACACATTAGTCCCGGTTGCACTACGAACCGGGACTAATGTGTTCGAGCGGCTAAAGGCATTAGTCCCGGTTCAAATGAGACCTTTAGTCCCGGTTTGAGACACGAACCGGGACTAAAGGCATCGCACCCTTTAGTCCTGGTTCGTGTCTCAAACCGGGACTAAAGGGGTTCGTGTCTCAAACTCTACCCCCCTGTGTATCGCCATTTCAGTTTGAAAAAAAACAAAAGAAAATGATAAAAATTCAAAAAATAAAATCCTTCGAGATGTAGTTATATTACTACATCTACTAGTTAGGAAAATTTAAAAACTTAAGTTTGGACATGTTTTGCAAAAAAGTGTTATGAAAAAGTAAAACGGCTATAACTTTTGCATACGATGTCGGAAAAAAATGTATAATGTATCAAAATGTTCAGCACGAAAATCCGCATCCTGTAAAGCGTATGGTTCAACAAGTATATTGGTATGGGTTACAAGTGGATGTGAAAACTTCTTTTACACAGTACGGACATTTTATTCATAGTTCTTCAAAAAGAAAACACACACTACAAAACCGATGGAAGACCACAATTGGTAACATGTTATACGGTTACTATATGATACGCTGTTACACAAAGACAATGTATGCATGCTCCACAGCTCCCCGTCACAAGTAGCGAGTCAGAGCTGCAAATCCATGTACATATAGATTATTACACTTCGATATGTCACCTGTGTGACCACACAAGAGAATTTAATGCATGTATCGCATTCATATGCAGGTGATACTGATAGTACATATAGTAATCGATGGAGCTTAATTAGGGCAGCGGAAGTCTTTCGGCACTCTCTTGCCGCACTGGGTGACGAGCACCTCGATGGCGATGGGCAGCATGAGGTTGATGTTGAGGGCCTTGACCTTGATGGTGGTGCAAAGGCAGAGAGCAGCGTCGAGATCGGCAACGCCGGACAGCAGCGGGCAGCATGTATTGCTGGCGCTACTGCCGATCACCGTGTGCAACAGCCCATTGAGCACGTCCACGCACGCACGCAGCTTTAGTGTGTCCACGGGGCACTTGCCGGTCGATGTAGCCGGCGCTGCGGCCGGGGCTGGGGGTGGCGTCGGAGTCACAGGGGTGGGTGCTGGCGGCATGACGGGGGTCGGTATTGGGGCCACCGGGATTGGCGTTGGAGAGACAGGGGTTGGTGCTGGCATCGGAGTCACAGGGGTCGGTGGTGGCGGCATCATAGGAGTCGGTGTTGGGGCCACCGGGGTTGGCGTTGGAGAAACGGGGGTCGGTGCTGGCATCGGAGTCGCCGATGTTGGTGTTGGCGGCATCACAGGGGCCGGTGTTGGGGCCACCGGGGTTGGCGTTGGAGAGACAGGGGTTGGTGCTGGCATCGGAACCACATGGGTCGGTGTTGGGGCCACCGGACTTGGCGTTGGAGAGAAAGGGGTCGATGCCGGCGTCGGTGTTGGTGGCATCACAGGGGTAGGTGTTGGGGCCACCGGGTTTGGCGTTGGAGAAACAGGGGTCGGTGCCGGCGTTGGTGTCACAGGCGTCTGTATTGGCGGCATCACGGGTGTAGGTGTTGGGGCCACCGGTGTTGGTGTTGGAGAGAGAGGAGCTGGTACCGGCTTCGGAGTTATAGGGGTTGGTATTGGAGGCATCATAGGGGTCGGTGCCAATGTTGGAGTTACAGAGGTCGGTATGGGCGTGGGTGCCGGAGTGTTTGTAGGTGGAGGGATGAAGACAGTCGGGGTCGGTGCCGGCGTCGGAGTCACCGGGGTGAGTGTGGGTGTTGGTGAGGGCATGGGAGTATGTGAAGGTGGAGGGCAGGGTATGGACGATGGTGAAGACTTGTGCTTACACGGTGGAGGCTGGGAAGGCTTTGTCGGCGGGCATGATCGGCACGACGCGGACTGCGCGAGATGCACGTCTAAGGAGAGCAGCGCCACCAGCAAGAACGCCGCAATGCGGGCCATGCTCTTGGAGCTTAAGGTCTTGGTGTTGGTATAGCTTTCTTGCTCTTGACTAACAGAATGCCTTGGTATGGGCGTGCTTATATAGGCGTGCCGTGTACTGTCTTTTATTTTTCTATTGAAATGGTGTACTTCCTTGGTCGACCTGACCAAGTGTGGAGCCCTCTTCCCCCGTGACGATCTTTCCAGGATTGCTGGACCTCTCCCACTTGCACACATCTGGATGAAATTAACACACCTCATCGTCCACGCTCAGGGACCAGCGCTCCACTAGTCTATCTATCTTCTATTCTATACCTAATATGTATAACTACTACTCCCTCGGTTCCAAAATAAACGTCTCAACTTTGTACTAACTTTAGTGCAAAATTATACTAGTGTTGAAACACTTGTTTTGAGAAGGATGGAGTAATAAAGTAATAATCTTCTTCCTCTCTGGCTGGTCATGATCATCTTCTTCCTCTCTGTATCTCTCTCATGGTCGACGGTGGGGCTCGCCGGGTTGAGGTGCCTGCGACTCCGACCTGCTCCTACCTCTCTTCTCTTTCTCTCTCTAACTCTCCCTGTCTCCCCCTCTCTCTTCGTCGTAATCTTCCTTTATTATGCACTATAGGGTTAATTCGGGAGGGAGCCTCCCCTAGACGATACCTGGGACCCCGATCGCCGCCACAACCACCGGTCTTCATCTCCTAAATTCGGCATCTCCGAGCAACCGTACAACACCCCGACAAACATGTCGTCTTTGCTATGACCATGCGAGCCTACTTCCCTCTTTCCCTGCTCGATTTCGTGCCCGGGCCCCCCTGCTCGGAGCCGCCGCCGTGATCAAGCTCGACATAATCGGTTGTACGGCGGCCCGCTTACATCTGCTGCGCCAGTCAGACTGGCGCGCGTTGTCTAGCTACCCCGCACCTCGCGCCCTCCGACCGCAGTCATTCGGCCACCTACGGTGAGCCGACGGTGAGATACCGGCGAGCACATGAACTCAAGATCGGGCTTGCGTTCCAGGTGTGGACCGGTGTTGACCTTGACTGTGGGCCCATGGCCCACATGTCAGGAAGAGAGAGGGTCTGAGAGAGAAGGTTTTATTTTTACTTTTATAATTTTTGTTTGGCCCACTTGTAAGTGTGTGCGAGAGGGGTGAGAGAGAGTCTTTATTCATTTTTGTAGTTTGGCCCCACAAGTAAGTGAGTGAGAGAGGGGGTGAGAGAAAGAGTTTTTTCCTTTGATTTTTCATAGTGGGTCCCGCATGTGAATGACATAAGGAGACAGGGGCAATGATGTCCCTAAAACTCGTCTAGTACACTCTCAATGAGCTTTGGTCAGACGAAAACGACACAAAAGGGCATTTCTATAAGGGGAACTAACGACAGAGGGGAAAATTTGAGTATGCATCAAAATTAGGGGCAAATCTGAGTAGTGGATTCGAGTTAGGGGCACAAACTTAAATGTCCATATCTTTTAAACCGTAACTCCAATTTTAACATGTTATATGTGGAATTTGATTAGAAAAATGTGTAGAATCTGAATATGATGTTATTTTACATGTCTACTATTTTTAAATGCTATTTATTGTTGAACTTTAATCAATACAGCACAATTCGTCTTCATTTTGGACGCGGATCCGTATTACAAGTTAACACACGGCACGCAATGTTATGTGATGTTTGGCAAGGAGTGAGCTAGGTAAATGATTATAGTGAGTCTATTATAATCCATCGTCTTGTTGTATTTGCACCAGGTTCTCACTTTGTACATATACCATGATCTAACAACCTACGTATGTAACTTTTCTTGGTGAAATCCACGCGCGTACTTACCAATGGACTGAACATTTGTTTTTTAGTGAATACACACACAATTTTTAACAGGATGTACATACACTTAAAAAATTCATGAACATCGGAAGTGAATGAATGTTTATTTTGAAAATATCCAAACAATTCTTGTGATAGTCATAAACTTTAATATTGGAACCGATAAGTATGATATTAATTTGTGTTCCATCTGCTGCATGTCACGGTGACACATAATTTATAGATCTGGCCTCCTCAGTATTGAATTGCACCACCCAGATATTGCATGTTTGTGGTCGTAGGTGCAAGGTATCAACATGACGAATCAGAATAAAAATTGAATTGAAATGAAAATAGTTGCTCAGCTAAAAAATGTTTACTCTCCCGTTTGCAACGCACAGAAACCATGCATTTGTAAGAACTTTCTCTTGTATTGAGCATTCCGGAATATCCACACAATGCTTTATGCCACCTACACTTTCGGATTGAACAAGTGTCGCGTCCACAACGACCTAGCTCAAGCCCACCGGATTATTCACACCACGCCTTAAACCACAGACACTTCGTATTAGACATGTGTGACGTCCTCACGGTCCTGGCTTTCAGAAATAAATATCCCGTGGAACATCTGAGCATCGATATAAAAATCACATTGATCATCCGTAACTCCGAGTGAACCCGAATGGGCACAAGGATACGAAATCAGACAATAACAAATAACAACGAATGCACACACAATGGTCAACCCTACAAAACGGGGGTTCGTCACGCACTTGCCTCGACTCAACTATTAGACCATAGAATTGTCTCAACTCTTGAAACTCTCAAACCCATTCGTAGAAAATGATTTAGAAGGCTAATTCAAATACTAATCACTTAACATAGTGTGTATGCCTAACCATGTACTGGCATCTTTCATTTACTTGTAAACATGGATCCATCAGTCCTTTTCTCAGAGTCTAGTTTATGTACATAACATGCCAAAAGAATTTCCAACCTACAGCTGCCTAATTCTATTCTTATAGGCAGTTTGGCAGATTGATGCTTGTCCAACAAGGACATCCGCAATATCCATGGCACAAACATCAATCCGAATGGTCCGAATAATTGTCCCTGTTAGAGAAGAATTAATCTGCCCAACTGCCTATACGAATAGAATTAGGCATCTGTAGGTTGGAAATTAGTTCGGCCTCTTATGTACATAAAGAGATAGAGACTGATGGATCCATGTTTACAAGTATATGAAAGATGCCAATACACTGTTAGGCATGAAAACTGTTGCAAGTGATTAGTATTTGAAGTAGCCTTCTTAATTAGTTTTAACGAATAGGTTCGAGAGCTTCAAGAGTCGAGGACAATTCTGCGGTCTAATAGTTGATTTGAGGAAAGTGCATGACGAACACCCGTTTTGTATGGTTGACCAATGTGTGTGCATTCATTGTTAATTTTTATTGTCTGATTTCGTATCCTTGCGCCCATTCGGGTTCACGCGGAGTTACAGATGATCAATGTGATTTTTATATGGGTGCTCGGATGTTCCACTGGATATATATTTCTGAAAGCTAGGAAGGTGAGGACGTCACACATGTCCAATCCGAAGTGTCGGTGGTATAAGGCATGGTGTGAATATTCTGGTGGGCTTGAGCTAGGTCGGCGAGGACGCCACACGTGTTCAATCTCAAAGTGTCGGTGGTATAAAGCATTGTGTGGACATTCCAGAATGCTCACTAC
The DNA here is from genome assembly GCF_018294505.1 of Triticum aestivum. Taxonomy (NCBI): domain Eukaryota; kingdom Viridiplantae; phylum Streptophyta; class Magnoliopsida; order Poales; family Poaceae; genus Triticum; species Triticum aestivum. Next base: position 9,005,902 of record NC_057814.1, read on the forward strand.
AAGAGAAAGTTCTTACAAATGCATGGTTTCTTGTTGGGATGGTTATAGCCTTTATAAGATTGTGCTTTCAGATATATTTTTGTGTTCCCATCTGAAATCATGGAGTTCCTCATTTACTGATGTTCTATATTGTGCTTGCTGAGTATTTTTGTACTCGCTCTTGCATACATATGGATTTCCTGTACTAAAGGACACTGGTAGAAAACAGGGCTTTGGTCACAGCCCAATATACACATTAGTCCCGGTTGCACTACGAACCGGGACTAATGTGTTCGAGCGGCTAAAGGCATTAGTCCCGGTTCAAATGAGACCTTTAGTCCCGGTTTGAGACACGAACCGGGACTAAAGGCATCGCACCCTTTAGTCCCGGTTCGTGTCTCAAACCGGGAGTAAATGGGTTCGTGTCTCAAACTCTACCCCCCGTGTATCGCCATTTCAGTTTGACAAAAAACAAAAGAAAATGATAAAAAATTCAAAAAAGAAAATACTTCGAGATGTAGTTATATTACTATATCTACTAGTTAGGAAAATTTAAAAACTTAAGTTTGGACATGTTTTGCAAAAAAGTGTTATGAAAAAGTAAAACGGCTATAACTTTTGCATACGATGTCGGAAAAAATGTATAATATATCAAAATGTTCAGCACGAAAATCTGCATCCTGTAAAGCGTATGGTTCAACAAGTATGTTGGTATGGGTTACAAGTGGATGTGAAAACTTCTTTTACACAGTACGGACATTTTATTCATAGTTCTTCAAAAAGAAAACACACACTACAAAACCGATGGAAGACCACAATTGGTAACATGTTATACGGTTACTATATGATACGCTGTTACACAAAGACAATGTATGCATGCTCCACAGCTCCCCGTCACAAGTAGCGAGTCAGAGCTGCAAATCCATGTACATATAGATTATTACACTTCGATATGTCACCTGTGTGACCACACAAGAGAATTTAATGCATGTATCGCATTCATATGCAGGTGATACTGATAGTACATATAGTAATCGATGGAGCTTAATTAGGGCAGCGGAAGTCTTTCGGCACTCTCTTGCCGCACTGGTTGACGAGCACCTCGATGGCGATGGGCAGCATGAGGTTGATGTTGAGGGCCTTGACCTTGATGGTGGTGCAAAGGCAGAGAGCAGCGTCGAGATCGGCAACGCCGGACAGCAGCGGGCAGCATGTATTGCTGGCGCTACTGCCGATCACCGTGTGCAACAGCCCATTGAGCACGTCCACGCACGCACGCAGCTTTAGTGTGTCCACGGGGCACTTGCCGGTCGATGTAGCCGGCGCTGCGGCCGGGGCTGGGGGTGGCGTCGGAGTCACAGGGGTGGGTGCTGGCGGCATGACGGGGGTCGGTATTGGGGCCACCGGGATTGGCGTTGGAGAGACAGGGGTTGGTGCTGGCATCGGAGTCACAGGGGTCGGTGGTGGCGGCATCATAGGAGTCGGTGTTGGGGCCACCGGGGTTGGCGTTGGAGAAACGGGGGTCGGTGCTGGCATCGGAGTCGCCGGTGTTGGTGTTGGCGGCATCACGGGGGCCGGTGTTGGGGCCACCGGGGTTGGCGTTGGAGAGACAGGGGTTGGTGCTGGCATCGGAACCACATGGGTCGGTGTTGGGGCCACCGGACTTGGCGTTGGAGAGAAAGGGGTCGATGCCGGCGTCGGTGTTGGTGGCATCACAGGGGTAGGTGTTGGGGCCACCGGGTTTGGCGTTGGAGAAACAGGGGTCGGTGCCGGCGTTGGTGTCACAGGTGTCTGTTTTGGCGGCATCACGGGTGTAGGTGTTGGGGCCACCGGTGTTGGTGTTGGAGAGAGAGGAGCTGGTACCGGCTTCGGAGTTATAGGGGTTGGTATTGGAGGCATCATAGGGGTCGGTGCCGATGTTGGAGTTACAGAGGTCGGTATGGGCGTGGGTGCCGGAGTGTTTGTAGGTGGAGGGATGAAGACAGTCGGGGTCGGTGCCGGCGTCGGAGTCACCGGGGTGAGTGTGGGTGTTGGTGAGGGCATGGGAGTTTGTGAAGGTGGAGGGCAGGGTATGGACGATGGTGAAGACTTGTGCTTACACGGTGGAGGCTGGGAAGGCTTTGTCGGCGGGCATGATCGGCACGACGCGGACTGCGCGAGATGCACGTCTAAGGAGAGCAGCGCCACCAGCAAGAACGCCGCAATGCGGGCCATGCTCTTGGAGCTTAAGGTCTTGGTGTTGGTATAGCTTTCTTGCTCTTGACTAACAGAATGCCTTGGTATGGGCGTGCTTATATAGGCGTGCCGTGTACTGTCTTTTATTTTTCTATTGAAATGGTGTACTTCCTTGGTCGACCTGACCAAGTGTGGAGCCCTCTTCCCCCGTGACGATCTTTCCAGGATTGCTGGACCTCTCCCACTTGCACACATCTGGATGAAATTAACACACCTCATCGTCCACGCTCAGGGACCAGCGCTCCACTAGTCTATCTATCTTCTATTCTATACCTAATATGTATAACTACTACTCCCTCGGTTCCAAAATAAACGTCTCAACTTTGTACTAACTTTAGTGCAAAATTATACTAGTGTTGAAACACTTGTTTTGAGAAGGATGGAGTAATAAAGTAATAATCTTCTTCCTCTCTGGCTGGTCATGATCATCTTCTTCCTCTCTGTATCTCTCTCATGGTCGACGGTGGGGCTCGCCGGGGTGAGGTGCCTGCGACTCCGACCTGCTCCTACCTCTCTTCTCTTTCTCTCTCTAACTCTCCCTGTCTCCCCCTCTCTCTTCGTCGTAATCTTCCTTTATTATGCACTATAGGGTTAATTCGGGAGGGAGCCTCCCCTAGACGATACCTGGGACCCCGATCGCCGCCACAACCACCGGTCTTCATCTCCTAAATTCGGCATCTCCGAGCAACCGTACAACACCCCGACAAACATGTCGTCTTTGCTATGACCATGCGAGCCTACTTCCCTCTTTCCCTGCTCGATTTCGTGCCCGGACCCCCCTGCTCGGAGCCGCCGCCGTGATCAAGCTCGACATAATCGGTTGTACGGCGGCCCGCTTACATCTGCTGCGCCAGTCAGACTGGCGCGCGTTGTCTAGCTACCCCGCACCTCGCGCCCTCCGACCGCAGTCATTCGGCCACCTACGGTGAGCCGACGGTGAGATACCGGCGAGCACATGAACTCAAGACCGGGCTTGTGTTCCAGGTGTGGACCGGTGTTGACCTTGACCGTGGGCCCATGGCCCACATGTCAGGAAGAGAGAGGGTCTGAGAGAGAAGGTTTTATTTTTACTTTTATAATTTTTGTTTGGCCCACTTGTAAGTGTGTGCGAGAGGGGTGAGAGAGAGTCTTTATTCATTTTTGTAGTTTGGCCCCACAAGTAAGTGAGTGAGAGAGGGGGTGAGAGAAAGAGTTTTTTCCTTTGATTTTTCATAGTGGGTCCCGCATGTGAATGACATAAGGAGACAGGGGCAATGATGTCCCTAAAACGTCTAGTACACTCTCAATGAGCTTTGGTCAGACGAAAACGACACAAAAGGGCATTTCTATAAGGGGAACTAACGACAGAGGGGAAAATTTGAGTATGCATCAAAATTAGGGGCAAATCTGAGTAGTGGATTCGAGTTAGGGGCACAAACTTAAATGTCCATATCTTTTAAACCGTAACTCCAATTTTAACATGTTATATGTGGAATTTGATTAGAAAAATGTGTAGAATCTGAATATGATGTTATTTTACATGTCTACTATTTTTAAATGCTATTTATTGTTGAACTTTAATCAATACAGCACAATTCGTCTTCATTTTGGACGCGGATCCGTATTACAAGTTAACACACGGCACGCAATGTTATGTGATGTTTGGCAAGGACTGAGCTAGGTAAATGATTATAGTGAGTCTATTATAATCCATCGTCTTGTTGTATTTGCACCAGGTTCTCACTTTGTACATATACCATGATCTAACAACCTACGTATGTAACTTTTCTTGGTGAAATCCACGCGCGTACTTACCAATGGACTGAACATTTGTTTTTTAGTGAATACACACACAATTTTTAACAGGATGTACATACACTTAAAAAATTCATGAACATCGGAAGTGAATGAATGTTTATTTTGAAAATATCCAAACAATTCTTGTGATAGTCATAAACTTTAATATTGGAACCGATAAGTATGATAAGACAGTCGGGGTCGGTGCCGGTGTCGGAGTCACCGGGGTGAGTGTGGGTGTTGGTGAGGGCATGGGAGTTTGTGAAGGTGGAGCGCAGGGTATGGACGATGGTGAAGACTTGTGCTTACACGGTGGAGGCTGGGAAGGCTTTGTCGGCGGGCATGATCGGCACGACGCGGACTGCGCGAGATGCACGTCTAAGGAGAGCAGCGCCACCAGCAAGAACGCCGCAATGTGGGCCATGCTCTTGGAGCTTAAGGTCTTGGTGTTGGTATAGCTTTCTTGCTCTTGACTAACAGAATGCCTTGGTATGGGCGTGCTTATATAGGCGTGCCGTGTACTGTCTTTTATTTTTCTATTGAAATGGTGTACTTCCTTGGTCGACCTGACCAAGTGTGGAGCCCTCTTCCCCCGTGACGATCTTTCCAGGATTGCTGGACCTCTCCCACTTGCACACGTCTGGATGAAATTAACACACCTCATCGTCCACGCTCAGGGACCAGCGCTCCACTAGTCTATCTATCTTCTATTCTATACCTAATATGTATAACTACTACTCCCTCCATTCCAAAATAAACGTCTCAACTTTGTACTAACTTTAGTGCAAAATTATACTAGTGTTGAAACACTTGTTTTGAGAAGGAGGGAGTAATAAAGTAATAATCTTCTTCCTCTCTGGCTGGTCGTGATCATCTTCTTCCTCTCTGTCTCTCTCTCATGGTCAACGGTGGGGCTCGCCGGGGTGAGGTGCCTACGACTCCGACCTGCTCCTACCTCTCTTCTCTTTCTCTCTCTAACTCTCCCCGTCTCCCCCTCTCTCTTCATCGTAATCTTCCTCTATTATGCACTAAAGGGTTAATTCGGGAGGGAGCCTCCCCTAGGCGATACCAGGGACCCCGATTGCCGCCACGACCACCGGTCTTCATCTCCTAAATTCGGCATCTCCGAGCAACCGTACAACACCCCGACCAACATGTCGTCTTCGCTATGACCATGCGAGCCTACTTCCCTCTTTCCCTGCTCGATTTCGTGCCCGGACCCCCCCTGCTCGGAGCCGCCGCCGTGATCAAGCTCGACATAATCGGTTGTACAGCGGCCCGCCTACGTCTGCTGCGCCAGTCACACTGGCGCGCGTTGTCTAGCTACCCCGCACCTCGCGCCCTCCGACCGCAGTCATTCGGCCACCTACGTTGAGCCGACGGTGAGATACCGGCGAGCACATGAACTCAAGACCGGGCTTGTGTTCCAGGTGTGGACCGGTGTTGACCTTGACTGTGGGCCCACGGCCCACATGTCAGGAAGAGAGAGGGTCTGAGAGAGAAGGTTTTATTTTTACTTTTATAATTTTTGTTTGGCCCACTTGTAAGTGTGTGCGAGAGGGGTGAGAGAGAGTCTTTATTCATTTTTGTAGTTTGGCCCCACAAGTAAGTGAGTGAGAGAGGGGGTGAGAGAAAGAGTTTTTCCCTTTGATTTTTCATAGTGGGTCCCGCATGTGAATGACATAAGGAGACAGGGGCAATGTTGTCCCTAAAACGTCTAGTACACGCTCAATGAGCTTTGGTCAGACGGAAACGACACAAAAGGGCATTTCTATAAGGGGAACTAACGACAGAGGGGAAAATTTGAGTATGCATCGAAATTAGGGGAAAATCTGAGTAGTGGATTCGAGTTAGGGGCAAAATGTAAATGTCCATGTCTTTTAAACCCTAACTCCAATTTTAACATGTTATATGTGGAATTTGATTAGAAAAATTTGTAGAATCTGAATATGATGCTATTTTACATGTCTACTATTTTAAATGCTATTTATGGTTGAACTTTAATCAATACAGCACAATTCGTCTTCATTTTGGACGCGGATCCGTATTACGAGTTAACACACGGCACGCAATGTTATGTGATGTTTGGCAAGGTGTGAGCTAGGTAAATGATTATAGCGAGTCTATTATAATCCATCGTCTTGTTGTATTTGCACCGGGTTCTCACTTTGTACATATACCATGATCTAACAACCTACGTATGTAACTTTTCTTGGTGAAATTCACGCGCGTACTTACCAATGGACTGAACATTTGTTTTTTAGTGAATACACAAACAATTTTTTAACAGGATGTACATACACTTAAAAAATTCATGAACATCGGAAGTGAATGAATGTTTATTTTGAAAATATCCAAACAATTCTTGTGATAGTCATAAACTTTAATATTGGAACCGATAAGTATGATATTAATTTGTGTTCCATCTGCTGCATGCCACGGTGACACATAATTTATAGATCTGGCCTCCTCACTGTTGAATGGCACCACCTAGATATTGCATGTTTGTGGTCGTAGGTGCACAGTATCAATATGACAAATCAGAATAAAAATTCAATTGAAATGAAATTAGTTGCTCAGCTAAAAATTTTTTACTCTCCCGTTTGCAACGCACAGAAACCATGCATTTGTAAGAACTTTCTCTTGTATTGAGCATTCCGGAATATCCACACAATGCTTTATACCACCTACACTTTCGGATTGAACAAGTGTCGCGTCCACAACGACCTAGCTCAAGCCCACCGGATTATTCACACCACGCTTAAACCACAGACACTTCGTATTAGACATGTGTGACGTCCTCACCGTCCTGGCTTTCAGAAATAAATATCCCGTGGAACATCTGAGCATCGATATAAAAATCACATTGATCATCCGTAACTCCGAGTGAACCCGAATGGGCACAAGGATACGAAATCAGACAATAAGAAATAACAACGAATGCACACACAATGGTCAACCCTACAAAATAGGGGTTCGTCACGAACTTGCCTCGACTCAACTATTAGACCGTAGAATTGTCTCAAAACTTGAAACTCTCAAACCCATTCGTAGAAAATGATTTAGATGGCTAATTCAAATACTAATCACTTAACATAGTGTGTATGCCTAACCATGTACTGGCATCTTTCATTTACTTGTAAACATGGATCCATCAGTCCTTTTCTCAGAGTCTAGTTTATGTACATAACATGCCAAAAGAATTTCCAACCTACAGCTGCCTAATTCTATTCTTATAGGCAGTTTGGCAGATTGATGCTTGTCCAACAAGGACATCCGCAATATCCATGGCACAAACATCAATCCAAATGGTCCGAATAATTGTCCCTGTTAGATAAGAATCAATCTGCCCAACTGCCTATACGAATAGAATTAGGCATCTGTAGGTTGGAAATTAGTTCGGCCTCTTATGTACATAAAGAGATGGAGACTGATGGATCCATGTTTACAAGTATATGAAAGATGCCAATACACGGTTAGGCATGAACACTGTTGTAGTTGATTAGTATTTGAAGTAGCCTTCTTAATTAGTTTTAACGAATAGGTTCGAGAGCTTCAAGAGTCGAGGACAATTCTGCGGTCTAATAGTTGATTTGAGAAAAGTGCATGAGGAACACCCGTTTTATATGGTTGACCAATGTGTGTGCATTCATTGTTAATTTTTATTGTCTGATTTCATATCCTTGCGCCCATTCGGGTTCATGCGGAGTTACAGATGATCAATGTGATTTTTATATGGGTGCTCGGATGTTCCACTGGATATATATTTCTGAAAGCTAGGATGGTGAGGACGTCACACATGTCCAATCCGAAGTGTCGGTGGTATAAGGCATGGTGTGAATATTCTGGTGGGCTTGAGCTAGGTCGGCGAGGACGCCACACGTGTTCAATCTGAAAGTGTCGGTGGTATAAAGCATTGTGTGGACATTCCAGAATGCTCACTACAAGAGAAAGTTCTTACAAATGCATGGTTTCTTGTTGGGATGGTTATAGCCTTTCTAAGATTGTGCTTTCAGATATATTTTTGTGTTCCCATCTGAAATCATGGAGTTCCTCATTTACTGATGTTCTATATTGTGCTTGCTGAGTATTTTTGTACTCACTCTTGCATACATATGGATTTCCTGTACTAAAGGACACTGGTAGAAAACAGGGCTTTGGTCACAGCCCAAGATACACATTAGTCCCGGTTGCACTACGAACCGGGACTAATGTGTTCGAGCGGCTAAAGGCATTAGTCCCGGTTCAAATGAGACCTTTAGTCCCGGTTTGAGACACGAACCGGGACTAAAGGCATCGCACCCTTTAGTCCTGGTTCGTGTCTCAAACCGGGAGTAAAGGGGTTCGTGTCTCAAACTCTACCCCCCTGTGTATCGCCATTTCAGTTTGAAAAAAAACAAAAGAAAATGATAAAAATTCAAAAAATAAAATCCTTCGAGATGTAGTTATATTACTACATCTACTAGTTAGGAAAATTTAAAAACTTAAGTTTGGACATGTTTTGCAAAAAAGTGTTATGAAAAAGTAAAACGGCTATAACTTTTGCATACGATGTCGGAAAAAAATGTATAATGTATCAAAATGTTCAGCACGAAAATCCGCATCCTGTAAAGCGTATGGTTCAACAAGTATATTGGTATGGGTTACAAGTGGATGTGAAAACTTCTTTTACACAGTACGGACATTTTATTCATAGTTCTTCAAAAAGAAAACACACACTACAAAACCGATGGAAGACCACAATTGGTAACATGTTATACGGTTACTATATGATACGCTGTTACACAAAGACAATGTATGCATGCTCCACAGCTCCCCGTCACAAGTAGCGAGTCAGAGCTGCAAATCCATGTACATATAGATTATTACACTTCGATATGTCACCTGTGTGACCACACAAGAGAATTTAATGCATGTATCGCATTCATATGCAGGTGATACTGATAGTACATATAGTAATCGATGGAGCTTAATTAGGGCAGCGGAAGTCTTTCGGCACTCTCTTGCCGCACTGGTTGACGAGCACCTCGATGGCGATGGGCAGCATGAGGTTGATGTTGAGGGCCTTGACCTTGATGGTGGTGCAAAGGCAGAGAGCAGCGTCGAGATCGGCAACGCCGGACAGCAGCGGGCAGCATGTATTGCTGGCGCTACTGCCGATCACCATGTGCAACAGCCCATTGAGCACGTCCACGCACGCACGCAGCTTTAGTGTGTCCACGGGGCACTTGCCGGTCGATGTAGCCGGCGCTGCGGCCGGGGCTGGGGGTGGCGTCGGAGTCACAGGGGTGGGTGCTGGCGGCATGACGGGGGTCGGTATTGGGGCCACCGGGATTGGCGTTGGAGAGACAGGGGTTGGTGCTGGCATCGGAGTCACAGGGGTCGGTGGTGGCGGCATCATAGGAGTCGGTGTTGGGGCCACCGGGGTTGGCGTTGGAGAAACGGGGGTCGGTGCTGGCATCGGAGTCGCCGATGTTGGTGTTGGCGGCATCACAGGGGCCGGTGTTGGGGCCACCGGGGTTGGCGTTGGAGAGACAGGGGTTGGTGCTGGCATCGGAACCACATGGGTCGGTGTTGGGGCCACCGGACTTGGCGTTGGAGAGAAAGGGGTCGATGCCGGCGTCGGTGTTGGTGGCATCACAGGGGTAGGTGTTGGGGCCACCGGGTTTGGCGTTGGAGAAACAGGGGTCGGTGCCGGCGTTGGTGTCACAGGCGTCTGTATTGGCGGCATCACGGGTGTAGGTGTTGGGGCCACCGGTGTTGGTGTTGGAGAGAGAGGAGCTGGTACCGGCTTCGGAGTTATAGGGGTTGGTATTGGAGGCATCATAGGGGTCGGTGCCAATGTTGGAGTTACAGAGGTCGGTATGGGCGTGGGTGCCGGAGTGTTTGTAGGTGGAGGGATGAAGACAGTCGGGGTCGGTGCCGGCGTCGGAGTCACCGGGGTGAGTGTGGGTGTTGGTGAGGGCATGGGAGTATGTGAAGGTGGAGGGCAGGGTATGGACGATGGTGAAGACTTGTGCTTACACGGTGGAGGCTGGGAAGGCTTTGTCGGCGGGCATGATCGGCACGACGCGGACTGCGCGAGATGCACGTCTAAGGAGAGCAGCGCCACCAGCAAGAACGCCGCAATGCGGGCCATGCTCTTGGAGCTTAAGGTCTTGGTGTTGGTATAGCTTTCTTGCTCTTGACTAACAGAATGCCTTGGTATGGGCGTGCTTATATAGGCGTGCCGTGTACTGTCTTTTATTTTTCTATTGAAATGGTGTACTTCCTTGGTCGACCTGACCAAGTGTGGAGCCCTCTTCCCCCGTGACGATCTTTCCAGGATTGCTGGACCTCTCCCACTTGCACACATCTGGATGAAATTAACACACCTCATCGTCCACGCTCAGGGACCAGCGCTCCACTAGTCTATCTATCTTCTATTCTATACCTAATATGTATAACTACTACTCCCTCGGTTCCAAAATAAACGTCTCAACTTTGTACTAACTTTAGTGCAAAATTATACTAGTGTTGAAACACTTGTTTTGAGAAGGATGGAGTAATAAAGTAATAATCTTCTTCCTCTCTGGCTGGTCATGATCATCTTCTTCCTCTCTGTATCTCTCTCATGGTCGACGGTGGGGCTCGCCGGGTTGAGGTGCCTGCGACTCCGACCTGCTCCTACCTCTCTTCTCTTTCTCTCTCTAACTCTCCCTGTCTCCCCCTCTCTCTTCGTCGTAATCTTCCTTTATTATGCACTATAGGGTTAATTCGGGAGGGAGCCTCCCCTAGACGATACCTGGGACCCCGATCGCCGCCACAACCACCGGTCTTCATCTCCTAAATTCGGCATCTCCGAGCAACCGTACAACACCCCGACAAACATGTCGTCTTTGCTATGACCATGCGAGCCTACTTCCCTCTTTCCCTGCTCGATTTCGTGCCCGGGCCCCCCTGCTCGGAGCCGCCGCCGTGATCAAGCTCGACATAATCGGTTGTACGGCGGCCCGCTTACATCTGCTGCGCCAGTCAGACTGGCGCGCGTTGTCTAGCTACCCCGCACCTCGCGCCCTCCGACCGCAGTCATTCGGCCACCTACGGTGAGCCGACGGTGAGATACCGGCGAGCACATGAACTCAAGATCGGGCTTGCGTTCCAGGTGTGGACCGGTGTTGACCTTGACTGTGGGCCCATGGCCCACATGTCAGGAAGAGAGAGGGTCTGAGAGAGAAGGTTTTATTTTTACTTTTATAATTTTTGTTTGGCCCACTTGTAAGTGTGTGCGAGAGGGGTGAGAGAGAGTCTTTATTCATTTTTGTAGTTTGGCCCCACAAGTAAGTGAGTGAGAGAGGGGGTGAGAGAAAGAGTTTTTTCCTTTGATTTTTCATAGTGGGTCCCGCATGTGAATGACATAAGGAGACAGGGGCAATGATGTCCCTAAAACTCGTCTAGTACACTCTCAATGAGCTTTGGTCAGACGAAAACGACACAAAAGGGCATTTCTATAAGGGGAACTAACGACAGAGGGGAAAATTTGAGTATGCATCAAAATTAGGGGCAAATCTGAGTAGTGGATTCGAGTTAGGGGCACAAACTTAAATGTCCATATCTTTTAAACCGTAACTCCAATTTTAACATGTTATATGTGGAATTTGATTAGAAAAATGTGTAGAATCTGAATATGATGTTATTTTACATGTCTACTATTTTTAAATGCTATTTATTGTTGAACTTTAATCAATACAGCACAATTCGTCTTCATTTTGGACGCGGATCCGTATTACAAGTTAACACACGGCACGCAATGTTATGTGATGTTTGGCAAGGAGTGAGCTAGGTAAATGATTATAGTGAGTCTATTATAATCCATCGTCTTGTTGTATTTGCACCAGGTTCTCACTTGTACATATACCATGATCTAACAACCTACGTATGTAACTTTTCTTGGTGAAATCCACGCGCGTACTTACCAATGGACTGAACATTTGTTTTTTAGTGAATACACACACAATTTTTAACAGGATGTACATACACTTACAATATTCATGAACATCGGAAGTGAATGAATGTTTATTTTGAAAATATCCAAACAATTCTTGTGATAGTCATAAACTTTAATATTGGAACCGATAAGTATGATATTAATTTGTGTTCCATCTGCTGCATGTGACGGTGACACATAATTTATAGATCTGGCCTCCTCAGTGTTGAATGGCACCACCCAGATGTTGCATGTTTGTGGTCGTAGGTGCACGGTATCAACATGACGAGTCAGAATCAAAATTGAATTGAAATGAAAATAGTTGCTCAGCTAAAAAATGTTTACTCTCCCGTTTGCAACGCACAGAAACCATGCATTTGTAAGAACTTTCTCTTGTATTGAGCATTCCGGAATATCCACACAATGCTTTATACCACCTACACTTTCGGATTGAACAAGTGTCGCGTCCACAACGACCTAGCTCAAGCCCACCGGATTATTCACACCATGCCTTAAACCACAGACACTTCGTATTAGACATGTGTGACGTCCTCACCGTCCTGGCTTTCAGAAATAAATATCCCGTGGAACATCCGAGCATCGATATAAAAATCACATTGATCATCCGTAACTCCGAGTGAACCCGAATGGGCACAAGGATACAAAATCATACAATAACAAATAACAATGAATGCACACACAATGGTCGACCCTACAAAACAGGGGTTCGTCACGCACTTGCCTCGACTCAACTATTAGACCATAGAATTGTCTCGACTCTTGAAACTCTCAAACCCATTTGTAAAAAATGATTTAGAAGGCTAATTCAAATACTAATCACTTAACATAGTGTGTATGCCTAACCATGTACTGGCATCTTTCATATACTTATAAACATGGATCCATCAGTCCTTTTCTCAGAGTCCAGTTTATGTACATAACATGCCAAAAGAATTTCCAACCTATAGCTGCCTAATTCTATTCTTATAGGCAGTTTGGCAGATTGATGCTTGTCCAACAAGGACATCCGCAATATCCATGGCACAAACATCAACCCGAATGGTCCGAATAATTGTCCTTGTTAGATAAGCATCAATCTGCCCAACTGCCTATACGAATAGAATTAGGCATCTGTAGGTTGGAAATTATTTCGGCCTCTTATGTACATAAAGAGATAGAGACTGATGGATCCATGTTTACAAGTATATGAAAGATGCCAATATACGGTTAGGCATGAACACTGTTGTAAGTGATTAGTATTTGAAGTAGCCTTCTTAATTATTTTTAACGAATAGGTTCGAGAGCTTCAAGAGTCGAGGACAATTCTGCGGTCTAATAGTTGATTTGAGAAAAGTGCATGACGAACACCCGTTTTGTATGGTTGACCATTGTGTGTGCATTCATTGTTACTTTTTATTGTCTGATTTCGTATCCTTGCGCCCATTCGGGTTCACGCGGAGTTACTGTTGATCAATGTGATTTTTATATGGATGCTCGGATGTTCCACTGGATATTTATTTCTGAAAGCCTAGGACGGTGAGGACGTCACACATGTCAAAGCCGAAGTGTCGGTGGCATAAGGCATGGTGTGAATAATCTGGTGGGCTTGAGCTAGGTCGGCGAGGACGCCACACGTGTTGAATCTGAAAGTGTCGATGGTATAAAGCATTGTGTGGACATTCCAGAATGCTCACTACAAGAGAAAGTTCTTACAAATGCATGGTTTCTTGTTGGGATGGTTATAGCCTTTCTAAGATTGTGCTTTCAGATATATTTTTGTGTTCCCATCTGAAATCATGGAGTTCCTCATTTACTGATGTTCTATATTGTGCTTGCTGAGTATTTTTGTACTCACTCTTGCATACATATGGATTTCTGGTACTAAAGGACACTGGTAGAAAACAGGGCTTTGGTCACAGCCCAATATACACATTAGTCCCGGTTGCACTACGAACCGGGACTAATGTGAGCATTCCGGTCGAGCGGCTAAAGGCATTAGTCCCGGTTCAAATGAGACCTTTAGTCCCGGTTTGAGACACGAACCGGGACTAAAGGCATCACACCCTTTAGTCCCGGTTCGTGTCTCATACTGGGACTAAAGGGGTTCGTGTCTCAAACTCTACCCCCCCCCTTATCGCCATTTCAGATTTGAAAAAACAACAGAAAATGATAAAAACTTCAAAAAATAAAATCCTTTGAGATGTAGTTATATTAGTACATCTACTAGTTAGGAAAATTTAAAAACTTAAATTTGTACATGTTTTGCAAAAAAGTGTTATGAAAAAGTAAAAGGGCTATAACTTTTGCATACGATGTCGGAAAAAATGTATAATATATCAAAATGTTCAACACGAAAATCTGAATCCTGTAAAGCGTATGGTTCAACAAGTATCTTGGTATGGGTTACAAGTGGATGTGAAAACTTCTTTTACACAGTACGAACATTTTATTCATAGTTCTTCAAAAAGAAAACACACACTACAAAACCGATGGAAGACCACAATTGGTAGCATGTTATACGGTTACTATAGGATACGCTGTTACACAAACACAATGTACGCATGCTCCACAGCTCCCCGTCACAAGTAGCGAGTCAGAGCTGCAAATCCATGTACATATAGATTATTACACTTCGATATGTCACCTGTGTGACCACACAAGAGAATTTAATGCATGTATCACATTCATATGCAGGTGATACTGATAGTACATATAGTAATCTATGGAGCTTAATTAGGGCAGCGGAAGTCTTTCGGCACTCTCTTGCCGCACTGGTTGACGAGCACCTCGATGGCGATGGGCAGCATGAGGTTGATGTTGAGGGCCTTGACCTTGATGGTGGTGCAAAGGCAGAGAGCAGCGTCGAGGTCGGCAACGCCGGACAGCAGCGGGCAGCATGTATTGCTGGCGCTACTGCCGATCACCGCGTGCAACAGCCCATTGAGCACGTCCACGCACGCAAGTAGCTTCAGTGTGTCCACGGGGCACTTGCCGGTCGATGTAGCCGGCGCTGGGGCCGGGGCTGGGGGTGGCGTCGGAGTCACAGGGGTGGGTGCTGGCGGCATCACGAGGGTCGGTGTTGGGGCCACCGGGATTGGCGTTGGAGAGACAGGGGTTGGTGCTGGCATCGGAGTCACAAGGGTTGGTGATGGCGGTATCATAGGAGTCGGTGTTGGGGCCACCGGAGTTGGCGTTGGAGAAACGGGGGTCGGTGCTGGCATCGGAGTCACCGATGTTGGTGTTGGCGGCATCACAGGGGCCGGTGTTGGGGTCACCAGGGTTGGCGACGGAGAGACAGGGGTGGTGCTGGCGTCGGAACCACATGGGTCGGTGTTGGGCCACCGGACTTGGCGTTGGAGAGATAGGGGTCGATGCCGGCGTCGGTGTTGGTGGCATCACAGGGATAGGTGTTGGGGCCACCGGGTTTGGCGTTGGAGATACAGGGGTCGGTGCCGGCGTTGGTGCCATAGGCATCTGTGTCGGCGGCATCACGGTTGTAGGTGTTGGGGCCACCGGTGTTGGTGTTGGAGAGAGAGGAGCTGGTACCGGCGCTGGAGTTATAGGGGTTGGTATTGGAGGCATCATAGGGGTCGGTGCCGATGTTGGAGTTACAGAGGCCGGTATGGGCGTGGGTGCCGGAGTGTTTGTAGGTGGAGGGATGAAGACAGTCGGGGTCGGTGCCGGCGTCGGAGTCACCGGGGTGAGTGTGGGTGTGGTGAGGGCATGGGAGTTTGTGAAGGTGGAGGGCAGGGTATGGACGATGGTGAGGACTTGTGCTTACACGGTGCAGGCTGGGAAGGCTTTGTCGGCGGGCATGATCGGCATGGCGCGGACTGCGCGAGATGCCCGGCTAAGGAGAGCAGGGCCACCAGCAAGAACGCCGCAATGCGGGCCATGGTCTTGGAGCTTAAGGTCTTGGTGTTGGTATAGCTTTCCTGCTCTTGACTATTAGAATGCCTCGGTATGGGCATGCTTATATAGGCGTGCCGTGTACTGTCTTTTATTTTTCGATTGAAATGGTGTACTTTCTTGGTCGACCTGACCAAGTGTGGAGCCCTCTTCCCCCGTGACGATCTTTCCAGGATTGCTGGACCTCTCCCACTTGCACACATCTGGATGAAATTAACACACCTCATCGTCCACGCTCAGGGACCAGCGCTCCACTAGTCTATCTATCTTCTATTCTATACCTAATATGTATAACTACTACTCCCTCCGTTCCAAAATAAACGTCTCAACTTTGTACTAACTTTAGTGCAAAATTATACTAGTGTTGAAACACTTGTTTTGAGAAGGATGGAGTAATAAAGTAATAATCTTCTTCCTCTCTGGCTGGTCATGATCATCTTCTTCCTCTCTGTATCTCTCTCATGGTCGACGGTGGGGCTCGCCGGGGTGAGGTGCCTGCGACTCCGACCTGCTCCTACCTCTCTTCTCTTTCTCTCTCTAACTCTCCCCTGTCTCCCCCTCTCTCTTCGTCGTAATCTTCCTTTATTATGCACTATAGGGTTAATTCGGGAGGGAGCCTCCCCTAGACGATACCTGGGACCCCGATCGCCGCCACAACCACCGGTCTTCATCTCCTAAATTCGGCATCTCCGAGCAACCGTACAACACCCCGACAAACATGTCGTCTTTGCTATGACCATGCGAGCCTACTTCCCTCTTTCCCTGCTCGATTTCGTGCCCGGACCCCCCTGCTCGGAGCCGCCGCCGTGATCAAGCTCGACATAATCGGTTGTACGGCGGCCCGCTTACATCTGCTGCGCCAGTCAGACTGGCGCGCGTTGTCTAGCTACCCCGCACCTCGCGCCCTCCGTCCGCAGTCATTCGGCCACCTACGGTGAGCCGACGGTGAGATACCGGCGAGCACATGAACTCAAGATCGGGCTTGCGTTCCAGGTGTGGACCGGTGTTGACCTTGACTGTGGGCCCATGGCCCACATGTCAGGAAGAGAGAGGGTCTGAGAGAGAAGGTTTTATTTTTACTTTTATAATTTTTGTTTGGCCCACTTGTAAGTGTGTGCGAGAGGGGTGAGAGAGAGTCTTTATTCATTTTTGTAGTTTGGCCCCACAAGTAAGTGAGTGAGAGAGGGGGTGAGAGAAAGAGTTTTTTCCTTTGATTTTTCATAGTGGGTCCCGCATGTGAATGACATAAGGAGACAGGGGCAATGATGTCCCTAAAACGCCTAGTACACTCTCAATGAGCTTTGGTCAGACGAAAACGACACAAAAGGGCATTTCTATAAGGGGAACTAACGACAGAGGGGAAAATTTGAGTATGCATCAAAATTAGGGGCAAATCTGAGTAGTGGATTCGAGTTAGGGGCACAAATGTAAATGTCCATATCTTTTAAACCGTAACTCCAATTTTAACATGTTATATCTGGAATTTGATTAGAAAAATGTGTAGAATCTGAATATGATGTTATTTTACATGTCTACTATTTTTAAATGCTATTTATTGTTGAACTTTAATCAATACAGCACAATTCGTCTTCATTTTGGACGCGGATCCGTATTACAAGTTAACACACGGCACGCAATGTTATGTGATGTTTGGCAAGGAGTGAGCTAGGTAAATGATTATAGTGAGTCTATTATAATCCATCGTCTTGTTGTATTTGCACCAGGTTCTCACTTTGTACATATACCATGATCTAACAACCTACGTATGTAACTTTTCTTGGTGAAATCCACGTGCGTACTTACCAATGGACTGAACATTTGTTTTTTAGTGAATACACACACAATTTTTTAACAGGATGTACATACACTTAAAAAATTCATGAACATCGGAAGTGAATGAATGTTTATTTTGAAAATATCCAAACAATTCTTGTGATAGTCATAAACTTTAATATTGGAACCGATAAGTATGATATTAATTTGTGTTCCATCTGCTGCATGTCACGGTGACACATAATTTATAGATCTGGCCTCCTCAGTGTTGAATTGCACCACCCAGATATTGCATGTTTGTGGTCGTAGGGTGCACGGTATCAATATGACGAATCAGAATAAAAATTGAATTGAAATGAAAATAGTTGCTCAGCTAAAAAATGTTTACTCTCCCGTTTGCAACGCATAGAAACCATGCATTTGTAAGAACTTTCTCTTGTATTGAGCATTCCGGAATATCCACACAATGCTTTATGCCACCTACACTTTCGGATTGAACAAGTGTCGCGTCCACAACGACCTAGCTCAAGCCCACCGGATTATTCACACCACGCCTTAAACCACAGACACTTTGTATTAGACATGTGTGACGTCCTCACCGTCCTGGCTTTCAGAAATAAATATCCCGTGGAACATCTGAGCATCGATATAAAAATCACATTGATCACCCGTAACTCCAAGTGAACCCGAATCGGCACAAGGATACGAAATCAGACAATAACAAATAACAACGATGCACACACAATGGTCAACCCTACAAAACAGAGGTTCGTCACGCACTTGCCTCGACTCAACTATTAGACCGTAGAATTGTCTCAACTCTTGAAACTCTCAAACCCATTCGTAGAAAATGATTTAGAAGGCTAATTCAAATACTAATCACTTAACATAGTGTGTATACCTAACCATGTACCGGCATCTTTCATTTACTTGTAAACATGGATCCATCAGTCCTTTTCTCAGAGTCTAGTTTATGTACATAACATGCCAAAAGAATTTCCAACCTACAGCTGCCTAATTCTATTCTTATAGGCAGTTTGGCAGATTGATGCTTGTCCAACAAGGACATCCGCAATATCCATGGCACAAACATCAATCCGAATGGTCCGAATAATTGTCCCAGTTAGATAAGAATCAATCTGCCCAACTGCCTATACGAATAGAATTAGCCATCTGTAGGTTGGAAATTAGTTCGGCCTCTTATGTACATAAAGAGATAGAGACTCATGGATCCATGTTTACAAGTATATGAAAGATGCCAATACACGGTTAGGCATGAACACTGTTGTAAGTGATTAGTATTTGAAGTAGCCTTGTTTATTAGTTTTAACGAATAGGCTCGAGAGCTTCAAGACTCGAGGATAATTCTGCGGTCTAATAGTTGATTTGAGAAAAGTGCATGACGAACACCCGTTTTGTATGGTTGACCATTGTGTGTGCATTCATTGTTAATTTTTATTGTCTGATTTCGTATCCTTGCGCCCATTCGGGTTCACGCGGACTGACTGATGATCAATGTGATTTTTATATGGATGCTCGGATGTTCCACTGGATATTTAATTCTGAAAGCCAGGACGGTGAGGACGTCACACATGTCCAATCCGAAGTGTCGGTGGTATAAGGCACTGTGTGAATAATCTGGTGGGCTTGAGCTAGGTCGGCGAGGACGCCACACGTGTTCAATCTCAAAGTGTCGTGGTATAAAGCATTGTGTGGACATTCCAGAATGCTCACTACAAGAGAAAGTTCTTACAAATGCATGGTTTCTTGTTGGGATGGTTATAGCCTTTCTAAGATTGTGCTTTCAGATATATTTTTGTGTTCCCATCTGAAATCATGGAGTTCCTCATTTACTGATGTTCTATATTGTGCTTGCTGAGTATTTTTGTACTCACTCTTGCATACATATGGATTTCCTGTACTAAAGGACACGGGTAGAAAACAGGGCTTTGGTCACAGCCCAATATACACATTAGTCCCGGTTGCACTACGAACCGGGACTAATGTGTTCGAGCGGCTAAAGGCATTAGTCCCGGTTCAAATGAGACCTTTAGTCCCGGTTTGAGACACGAACCGGGACTAAAGGCATCGCACCCTTTAGTCCCGGTTCGTGTCTCAAACCGGGACTAAAGGGGTTCGTGTCTCAAACTCTACCCCCCTGTGTATCGCCATTTCAGTTTAAAAAAAAAGAAAATGATAAAAACTTCAAAAAAATAAAATCCTTCGAGATGTAGTTATATTACTACATCTACTAGTTAGGAAAATTTAAAAACTTAAATTTGGACATGTTTTTCAAAAAAGTGTTATGAAAAAGTAAAACGGCTATAACTTTTGCATACGACGTTGGAAAAAAATGTATAATATATCAAAATGTTCAGCACAAAAATCCGCATCCTGTAAAGTGTATGGTTCAACAAGTATCTTGGTATGGGTTACAAGTGGATGTGAAAACTTCTTTTACACAGTACGAACATTTTATTCATAGTTCTTCAAAAAGAAAACACACACTACAAAACCGATGGAAGACCACAATTGGTAACATGTTATACGATTACTATTATATACGCTGTTACACAAACACAATGTATGCATCCTCCACAGCTCCCTGTCACAAGTAGCGAGTCAGAGCTGCAAATCCATGTACATATAGATTATTACACTTCGATATGTCACCTGTGTGACCACACAAGAGAATTTAATGCATGTATCGCATTCATATGCAGGTGATACTGATAGTACATATAGTAATCGATGGAGCTTAATTAGGGCAGCGGAAGTCTTTCGGCACTCTCTTGCCGCACTGGTTGACGAGCACCTCGATGGCGATGGGCAGCAAGAGGTTGATGTTGAGGGCCTTGACCTTAATGGTGGTGCAAATGCAGAGAGCAGCGTCGAGGTCGGCAACGCCAGACAGCAGCGGGCAGCATGTATTGCTGGCGCTACTGCCGTTCACCGCGTGCAACAGCCCATTGAACACGTCCACGCACGCAAGCAGCTTTAGTGTGTCCACGGGGCACTTACCGGTCGATGTAGGCGGCACTGGGGCCGTGCCTGGGGGTGGCATCGGAGTCGCAGTGGTGGGGCTGGCGGCATCACGGGGGTCGCTGTTGGGGCCACCGGATTGGCGTTGGAGAAACGGGGGTCGGTGTTGGCATCGAGTCACAGGGGTCGGTGTTGGCGGCATCATAGGAGTCGGTGTTGGGGCCACCGGGGTTGGCGTTGGAGAAATGGGGGTCGGTGCTGGCATCGGAGTCACCGATGTTGGTGTTGGCGGCATCACAGGGGCCGGTGTTGGGGTTCACCGGGGTTGGCGTTGGAGAGACAGGGGTTGGTGCTGGCGTCGGAACAACATGGGTCGGTGTTGGGGCCACCGGACTTGGCGGTGGAGAGACAGGGGTCGATTCCGGCGTCGGTGTTAGCGGCATCACAGGGGTAGGTGTTGGGGCCACACCGGGTTTGGCGTTGGACAAACAGGGGTCGGTGCCGGCGTTGGTGTCACAGGCGTCTGTGTTGGCGGCATCACGGGTGTAGATGTTGGGGCCACCGGTGTTGGTGTTGGAGAGAGAGGAGCTGGTACCGGCGTCGGAGTTATAGGCGTTGGTATTGGAGGCATCATAGGGGTCGGTGCCGCTGTTAGAGTTAAAGAGGTCGGTATGGGCGTGGGTGCCGTAGTGGTTGTAGGTGGAGGGATGAAGACAGTCGGGGTCGGTGCCGGCGTCGGAATCACCGGGGTGAGTGTGGGTGTGGATTAGGGCATGGGAGTTTGTGAAGGTGGAGGGCAGGGTATGGACGATGGTGAAGTCTTGTTCTTACACGGTGGAGACTGGGAAGGCTTTGTGGGCGGGCATGATCGGCACGACGCGGACTGCGCGAGATGCACGGCTAAAGAGAGCTTAAGGTATCGGTGTTGGAATAGCTTTCTTGCTCTTGAGTAACAGAATGCCTCGGTATGGGCGTGCTTATATAGGCGTTCCTTGTACTGTCTTTTATTTTTCAATTGAAATGGTGTACTTTCTTTGTCGACCTGACCAAGTGTGGAGCCCTCTTCCCCCGTGACGATCTTTCCAGGATTGCTGGAACTCTCCCACTTGCACACGTCTGCATCAAATTGACACACCTCATCGTCCACGCTCAGGGACCAGCGCTCCACTAGTCTATCTATCTTCTATTCTATACCTAATATGTATAACTACTACTCCCTCCGTGCCAAAATAAACGTCTCAATTTTGTACTAACTTTAGTGTAAAATTATACTAGTGTTGAAACACTTGTTTTGAGAAGGAGGGAGTAATAAAGTAATAATCTTCTTCCTCTCTGGCTGGTCATGATCATCTTCTTCCTCTCTGTCTCTCTCTCATGGTTGAAGGTGGGGCTCGCCGGGGTGAGGTGCCTGCGACTCCGACCTGCTCCTACCTCTCTTCTCTTTCTCTCTCCAACTCTCCCCCTCTCCCCCTCTCTCTCTTCCTCGTAATCTTCCTCTATTATGCACTATAGGGTTAATTCAGGAGGGAGCCTCCCCTAGACGATACCTGGGACCCCGATCGCCGCCACAACCACCGGTCTTCATTTTCTAAATTCGGCCTCTCCGAGCAACCGTACAACACCCCGACCGCCATGTCGTCTTCGCTATGACCATGCGAGCCTACTTCCCTCTTTCCCTGCTCGATTTCGTGCCCGGACCCCCCTGCTCGAAGCCGCCGCCATGATCAAGCTCGACAGAATCGGTTGTGCGGCGGCCCGCCTACGTCTGCCGCGCCAGTCACACTAGCGTGCGTCGTCTAGCTACCCCGCACCTCGCGCCCTCCGACTGCGGTCATTCGGCCACCTACGGTGAGCTACCGCCGAGCACATGAACTCAAGACCAGGCTTGTGTTCCAGGTGTGGACCGGTGTTGACCTTGACTATGGGCCCATGGCCCACATGTCAGGAAGAGAGAGGGTCTGAGAGAGAAGGTTTTATTTTTACTTTTATAATTTTTGTTTGGACCACTTGTAAGTGTGTGAGAGAGGGGTGAGAGAGAGTCTTTTTTCCTTTTTCTAGTTTGGCCCCATAAGTAAGTGAGTGAGAGAGGGGGTGAGAGAAAGAGTTTTTTTTTGATTTTTCAGAGTGGGTCCCGCATGTGAATGACATAAGGAGACAGGGGCAATGATGTCCATAAAACGTCTAGTACACGCTCAACGAGCTTTGGTCAGACAGAAACGACACAAAAGGGCATTTATATAAGGGGAACTAACGACAGAGGGGAAAATTTGACTAGGCATCGAAATTAGGTGCAAATCTGAGTAGTGGATTCGAGTTAGGGGCACAAATGTAAATGTCCATATCTTTTAAACCGTAACTCCAATTTTAACATGTTATATGTGGAATTTGATTAGAAAAATGTGTGGAATATGATTATGATGTTATTTTACATGTCTACTATTTTTAAATGCTATTTATGGTGCAACCTTATTCAATACAGCACAATTCGTCTTCATTTTGGACGCGGATCCGTATTACAAGTTAACATGCGGCACGCAATGTAATGTGATGTTTGGCAATGAGTGAGCTAGGTAAATGAGTATAGTGAGTCTAGTATAATCTATCGGATTGTTGTATTTGCACCGGGTTCTCACTTTGTACATATACCATGATCTAACAACCTACGTATGTAACTTTTCTTGGTGAAATCCACGCGCGTACTTACCAATGGACTGAACATTTGTTTTTTAGTGAATACACAAACAATTTTTTAACAGGATGTACATACACTTACAATATTCATGAACATCGGAAGTGAATGAATGTTTATTTTCAAAATATCCAAACAATTCTTGTGATAGTCATAAACTTTAATATTGGAATCGACAAGTAAGATATTAATTTGTGTTCCATCTGCTGCATGTGACAGTGACACATAATTTATAGATCTGGCCTCCTCAGTGTTGAATGGCACCACGCAGATGTGGCATGTTTGTGGTCATAGGTGCACGGTATCAATATAACGAGTCAGAATTAAAATTGAATTGAAATGAAAATAGTTGCTCAGCTAAAAAATATTTACTCTCCGGTTTGCAATGCACAGAAACCATGCATTAGTAAGAACTTTCTCTTGTATTGAGCATTCCGGGATATCCACACAATGCTTTGTACCACCTACACTTTTGGATTGAACAAGTGTCGCGTCCACAACGACCTAGCTCAATCCCACCAGATTAATCACAGCATGCCTTAAACCACAGACACTTTGTATTAGACATGTGTGACATCCTCACCGTCCTGGCTTTCAGAAATAAATATCCCGTGGAACATCCGAGCATCGATATAAAAATCACATTGATCATCCGTAACTCCGAGTGAACCCGAATGCGCACAAGGATACGAAATCAGACAATTACAAATAACAACGAATGCACAAAAAATTGTCAACCCTACAAAACAGGGGTTCGTCACGCACTTGCCTCGACTCAACTATTAGACCGTAGAATTGTCTCGACTCATGAAACTCTCAAACCCATTCGTAAAAATATATTTAGAAGGCTAATTCAAATACTAATCACTTAACATAGTGTGTATGCCTAACCTGTACTGCCATCTTTCATATACTTATAAACATGGATCCATCAGTCCTTTTCTCAGAGTCCAGTTTATGTACATAACATGCAAAAAGAATTTCCAACCTACAGCTACCTAATTCTATTCTTATAGGCAGTTTGGAAGATTGATGCTTCTCCAACAAGGACATCCGCAATATCCATGGCACAAACATCATCCCGAATGGTCCAAATAATTGTCCCTATTAGATAAGCATCAATCTGCCCAACTGCCTATACGAATAGAATTAGGCATCTGTAGGTTGGAAATTATTTTGGCCTCTTATTTACATAAAGAGATAGAGACTGATGGATCCATGTTTACAAGTATATGAAAGATGCCAATACATGGTTAGGCATGAACACTGTTGTAAGTGATTAGTATTCGAAATAGCCTTCTTAATTATTTTTAACGAACAGGTTCGAGAGCTTCAAGAGTCGAGGACAATTCTGCTGTCTAATAGTTGATTTGAGGCAGGTGCATGACGAACACCCGTTCTGTATGGTTAAACATTTTGTGTGCATTCATTTTTATTTTTTATTGTCTGATTTCATATCCTGGCGCCCATTTGGGTTCACGCGGAGTTACTGATGTTCAATGTGATTTTTATATGGATGCTCGGATGTTCCACTAGATATTTATTTCTGAAAGCCTGGACGGTGAGGACGTCACACATGTCCAATCCGGAGTGTCGGTGGTATAAGGCATGGTGTGGATAATCTGGTGGGCTTGAGCTAGGTCGGTGAGGATGCCATGCGTGTTCAATCTGAAAGTGTCGGTGGTATAAAGCATTGTGTGGACATTCCAGAATGCTCACCACAAGAGAAAGTTCTTACAAATGCTTGGTTTCTTGTTCGGATGGTTATAGCCTTTCTAAGATTGTGCTTTTAGATATATTTTTGTGTTCCCATCTGAAATCATGGAGTTCCTCATTTACTGATGTTCTATATTGTGCTTGCTGAGTATTACTGTACTCACTCTCGCATACATATGGATTTCCGGTTGAAGGAAATATGCCCTAGAGGCAATAATAAAGTTATTATTTATTTCCTTATTTCATGATAAATGTTTATTATTCATGCTAGAATTGTATTAACCGGAAACATAATACATGTGTGAATACATAGACAAACAGAGTGTCACTAGTATGCCTCTACTTGACTAGCTCGTTAATCGAAGATGGTTGAGTTTCCTAGCCATGGACATGAGTTGTCATTTGATTAACAGGGTCACATCATTAGGAGAATGATGTGATTGACTTGACCCATTCCGTTAGCTTAGCACTTGATCGTTTAGTATGTTGTTATTGCTTTCTTCATGACTTATACATGTTCCTATGACTATGAGATTATGCAACTCCCGTTTACCGGAGGAACACTTTATGTGCTATCGAACGTCACAACGTAACCGGGTGATTATAAAGGTGCTCTACAGGTGTCTCGGGAGGTACTTGTTGGGTTGGCGTATTTCGAGATTAGGATTTGTCACTCCGATTGTCGGAGAGGTATCTCTGGGCCCACTCGGTAATGCACATCACTATAAGCCCTGCAAGCATTGTAACTAATGAGTTAGTTACGGGATGATGTATTACCGAACGAGTAAAGAGACTTGCCAGTAACGAGATTGAACTAGGTATTGAGATACCGACGATCGAATCTCGGGCAAGTAACATACCGATGACAAAGGGAACAACGTATGTTGTTATACGATTTGACCGATAAAGATCTTCATACAATATGTGGGAGCCAATATGAGCATCCAGGTTCCGCTATTGGTTATTGGACGGAGACGTGTCTCAGTCATGTCTACATAGTTCTCGATCCCGTAGGGTCCGCACGCTTAATGTTTCGGTGACGATTGTATTATGAGTTTATGTGATTTGATGTACCAAAGATAGTTCGGATTCCCGGTTGAGATCGGGGACATAAAGATCGATATATTGGACGACTATATTCGGACATCGGAAAGGTTCCGAGTGATTCGGGTATTTTCGGAGTAACGGGGAGTTACGGGAATTCACCGGGAGAAGTATTAGGCCTTATTGGGCCATACGGGAATAGAGCAGAGAGGCCAAAAGGAAGGAGGCGCGCCCCCCCCCCCTCTGGTCCGAATTGGACAAGGGGTGCACCCCCCTTTTCCTTCTCCCTCTCCCCCTCTTTCCTTCTCTCCTACTCCGGAAAGGAAAGGGGAATCCTACTAGGACTTGGGAGTTCTAGTAGGACTCCCCACACTTGGCGCGCCCCCTCTAGGGCCGGCCTCTCCCTCCCTCCTTTATATACGGGGGCAGGGGGGCACCTCTAGACACAACAATTGATCTCAAGATCTCTTAGCCGTGTGCGGTGCCCCCCTCCACCATAATCCACCTTGATCATACCGTAGCGGTGCTTAGGCGAAGCCCTGCATCGGTAGCATCATCATCACCGTCATCACGCCGTCGTGCTGACGGAACTCTCCCTCGAAGCTCTGCTGGATCAGAATTCGTGGGACGTCATCGAGCTGAACGTGTGCTGAACTCGGAGGTGCCGTGCGTTCGGTACTTGGATCGGTCGATCGTGAAGACGTACGACTACATCAACCGCGTTGTGCTAACGCTTCCGCTTTCGGTCTACGAGGGTACGTGGACACACTCTCCCCTCTCGTTGCTATGCATCACCATGATCTTGCGTGTGCGTAGGATTTTTTTGAAATTACTACATTCCCCAACAGTGGCATCCGAGCCTGGTTTTATGCGTAGATGTTATATGCACGAGTAGAACACAAGTGAGTTGTGGGCGATACAAGTCATACTGCTTACCAGCATGTCATACTTTGGTTCGGCGGTATTGTTGGATGAAGCGGCCCGAACCGACATTACGCGTACGCTTACGCGAGACTGGTTCTACTGACGTGCTTTGCACACAAGTGGCTGGCGGGTGTCAGTTTCTCCAACTTTAGTTGAACCGAGTGTGGCTACGCCCGGTCCTTGAGAAGGTTAAAACATCACTAACTTGACGAACTATCGTTGTGGTTTTGATGCGTAGGTAAGAAGGGTTCTTGCTCAGCCCGTAGCAGCCACCTAAAACTTGCAACAACAAAGTAGAGGACGTCTAACTTGTTTTTGCAGGGCATGTTGTGATGTGATATGGTCAAGACATGATGCTATATTTTATTGTATGAGACGATCATGTTTTGTAACCGAGTTATCGGCAACTGGCAGGAGCCATATGGTTGTCGCTTTATTGTATGCAATGCAATCGCCCTGTAATGCTTTACTTTATCACTAAGCGGTAGCGATAGTCGTAGAAGCAATAGTTGGTGAGACGACAACGATGCTACGATGGAGATCAAGGTGTCGCGCCGGTGACGATGGTGATCATGACGGTGTTTCGGAGATGGAGATCACAAGCACAAGACGATGATGGCCATATCATATCACTTATATTGATTGCATGTGATGTTTATCTTTTATGCATCTTATTTTGCTTAGATCGACGGTAGCATTATAAGATGATCTCTCACTAAATTTCAAGGTATAAGTGTTCTCCCAGAGTATGCACCGTTGCGAAAGTTCTTCGTGCTGAGACACCACGTGATGATCGGGTGTGATAGGCTCTACGTTCAAATACAACGGGTGCAAAACAGTTGCACACGCGGAATACTCAGGTTAAGCTTGACGAGCCTAGCATATGCAGATATGGCCTCGGAACACTGAGACCGAAAGGTTGAGCGTGAATCATATAGTAGATATGATCAACATAGTGATGTTCACCATTGAAACTACTCCATCTCACGTGATGATCGGACATGGTTTAGTTGATATGGATCACGTGATCACTTAGAGGATTAGAGGGATGTCTATCTAAGTGGGAGTTCTTAAGTAATATGATTAATTGAACTTTAATTTATCATGAACTTAGTCCTGGTAGTATTAGCATGTCTATGTTGTAGATCAATAGCTCGCGTTTAGCTCCCCTGTTTTATTTTTGATATGTTCCTAGAGAAAACTAAGTTGAAAGATGATAGTAGCAATGATGCGGACTGGGTCCGTGATCTGAGGTTTATCCTCATTGCTGCACAGAAGAATTATGTCCTTGATGCACCGCTAGGTGATAGACCTATTGCAGGAGTAGATGCAAACGTTATGAACGTTTGGCTAGCTCAATATGATGACTACTTGATAGTTTAGTGCACCATGCTTAACGGCTTAGAATCGGGACTTCAAAGACGTTTTGAACGTCATGGACCATATGAGATGTTCTGGGAGTTGAAGTTAATATTTCAAGCAAATACCCAAGTTGAGAGATATGAAGTCTCCAACAAGTTCTATAGCTAAAAGACGAAGGAGAATAGCTCAGGCAATGAGCATGTGCTCAGATTGTCTGGGTACTACAATCGCTTGAATCAAGTGGGAGTTAATCTTCCAGATAAAATAGTGATTGACAGAATTCTCTAGTCACCATCACCAAGTTAGTAGAACTTCGTGACGAACTATAGTATGCAAGGGATGACAAAACGATTCCCGAGCTTTTCATGATGATGAAATCGATGAAGGTAGAAATCAAGAAAGAGCATCAAGTGTTGATGATTAACAAGACCACTAGTTTCAAGAAAAGGGCAAAGGGAAAGAAAGGGAACTTCATGTAGAATAGCAAGCAAGTTGTCACTTCCGTGAAGAAGCCCAAAGCTAGACTAAAGCCTGAAACTGAGTGCTTCTACTCCAAAGGAAATGGTCACTGGAAGCGGAAATGCCCTGAATATTTGGTGGATAAGAAGGATGGCAAAGTAAACAAGGGTATATTTGATATACAGGTTATTGATGTGTACCTTACTAGTGTTTATAGTAGCCCCTGGGTATTTGATACTTGTTCGGTTGCTAAATATTAGTAACTCGAAACAGGAGTTACAGAATAAACAGAGACTAGTTGAGGGTGAAGTGACGATGTGTGTTGAAAGTAGTTCCAAGATTGATATCATCATCATCGCGCCCTCCCTATACTTTCGGGATTAGTGTTAAACCTAAATAAATGTTATTTGGCGTTTGCGTTGAGCATGAATATGATTTGATCATGTTTATTGCGATACGGTTTCATTTTAAGTCAGAGAATAATTGTTGTTCTGTTTACATGAATAAAACCTTCGATGGTCATACACCCAATGAAAATAGTTTGTTGGATCACGATCGTGGTGATACACATATTCATAATATTGAAGCCAAAAGATGCAAAGTTAATAATGATAGTGCAACTTATTTGTGGCACTGCCGTTTAGGTCATATTGATGTAAAGCGCGTGAAGAAACTCCATGCTGATGGAATTTTGGAATCAATTGATGCTTGCGAACCATGCCTTATGGGCATGATGACTAAGACTCCGTTCTGCGGAACAATGGAGCGAGCAACTAACTTATTGGAAATAATACATACTGATGTATGCGATCCGATGAGTGTTGAGGCTCGCGGCGGGTATCGTTATTTTCTTACCTTCATAGATGATTTAAGAAGATATGGGTATATCTACTTGATGAAACATAAGTCTGAAACATTTGAAAAGTTCAAAGAGTTTCAGAGTGAAGTGGAAAATCATCGTGACAAGAAAATAAAGTTTCTACGATCTAATCGCGGAGACGAATATTTGAGTTACGAGTTTGGTCTTCAATTAAAACAATGTGGAATAGTTTCACAAATTCGTGCCACCTAGAACACCACAGCATAATGGTGTGTCCGAACGTCATAACCGTACTTTATTGGATATAGTGCAATCTATGATGTTTCTTACTGATTTACCACTATAGTTTTGGGGTTATGCATTAGAGACAGTTGCATTCACGTTAAAAAGGGCAACATCTAAATCCGTTGAGACGACACCGTATGAACTGCGGTTTGGCAAGAAACCAAAGTTGTCGTTTCTTAAAGTTTGCGGTTGCGATGCTTATAAGAAAAAGTTTCATCCTGATAAGCTCGAACCCAAATCGGAGAAGTGCCTCTTCATAGGATACCTAAAATGAAAATGTTGGGTACACCTTCTATCACAGATCCGAAGGCAAGACATTCGTTGCTAAGAATGGATCCTTTCTAGAGAAGGAGTTTCTCTCGAAAGAAGTGAGTGGGAGGAAAGTAGAACTTGATGAGGTAACTGTACCTGCTCTCTTATTGGAAAGTAGTTCATCACAAAAACCGGTTCCCGTGACACCTACACCAATTAGTAAGGAAGCTAATGATGATGATCATGAAACTTCAGATCAAATTACTACCGAACCTCGTAGGTCACCCAGAGTAAGATCCGCACCAGAGTGGTACGGTAATCATGTTCTGGAGGTCATGTTACTTGACCATGACGAACCTACGAACTATGAGGAAGCGACGATGAGCCCAGATTCCGCAAAATGGCTTGAGGCCATGAAATCTTAGATGGGATCCATGTATGAGAACAAAGTATGGACTTTGATTGACTTGCCCAATGATCGGCGAGCCATTGAGATTAAATGGATCTTCAAGAGGAAGATGGACGCTGATAGTAGTGTTGCTATCTACAAAGCTAGAATTGTCGCAAAAGGTTTTCGACAAGTTCAAGGTGTTGACTACGATGAGAGTTTCTCACTCGTATCTATGCTTAAGTCTGTCCAAATCATGTTAGCAATTTCCGCATTTTATGAAATCTGGCAAATGGATAAACAAAACCGCATTCCTTAATGGATTTATTAAAGAAAGAGTTGTATATGATGCAACCAGAAGGTTTTGTCAATCCTAAAGGTGCTAACAAAATATGCAACCAGTTATATTACTATATCTACTAGTTAGGAAAATTTAAAAACTTAAGTTTGGACATGTTTTGCAAAAAAGTGTTATGAAAAAGTAAAACGGCTATAACTTTTGCATACGATGTCGGAAAAAATGTATAATATATCAAAATGTTCAGCACGAAAATCCGCATCCTGTAAAGCGTATGGTTCAACAAGTATGTTGGTATGGGTTACAAGTGGATGTGAAAACTTCTTTTACACAGTACGGACATTTTATTCATAGTTCTTCAAAAAGAAAACACACACTACAAAACCGATGGAAGACCACAATTGGTAACATGTTATACGGTTACTATATGATACGCTGTTACACAAAGACAATGTATGCATGCTCCACAGCTCCCCGTCACAAGTAGCGAGTCAGAGCTGCAAATCCATGTACATATAGATTATTACACTTCGATATGTCACCTGTGTGACCACACAAGAGAATTTAATGCATGTATCGCATTCATATGCAGGTGATACTGATAGTACATATAGTAATCGATGGAGCTTAATTAGGGCAGCGGAAGTCTTTCGGCACTCTCTTGCCGCACTGGTTGACGAGCACCTCGATGGCGATGGGCAGCATGAGGTTGATGTTGAGGGCCTTGACCTTGATGGTGGTGCAAAGGCAGAGAGCAGCGTCGAGATCGGCAACGCCGGACAGCAGCGGGCAGCATGTATTGCTGGCACTACTGCCGATCACCGTGTGCAACAGCCCATTGAGCACGTCCACGCACGCACGCAGCTTTAGTGTGTCCACGGGGCACTTGCCGGTCGATGTAGCCGGCGCTGCGGCCGGGGCTGGGGGTGGCGTCGGAGTCATAGGGGTGGGTGCTGGCGGCATGACGGGGGTCGATATTGGGGCCACCGGGATTGGCGTTGGAGAGACAGGGGTTGGTGCTGGCATCGGAGTCACAGGGGTCGGTGCTGGCGGCATCATAGGAGTCGGTGTTGGGGCCACCGGGGTTGGCGTTGGAGAAACGGGGGTCGGTGCTGGCATCGGAGTCACCGATGTTGGTGTTGGCGGCATCACAGGGGCCGGTGTTGGGGCCACCGGGGTTGGCGTTGGAGAGACAGGGGTTGGTGCTGGCATCGGAAC
This sequence comes from Triticum aestivum, assembly GCF_018294505.1. Taxonomy (NCBI): domain Eukaryota; kingdom Viridiplantae; phylum Streptophyta; class Magnoliopsida; order Poales; family Poaceae; genus Triticum; species Triticum aestivum. The sequence goes on from NC_057814.1 coordinate 9,037,977, forward strand.
CACATGGGTCGGTGTTGGGGCCACCGGACTTGGCGTTGGAGAGAAAGGGGTCGATGCCGGCGTCGGTGTTGGTGGCATCCCAGGGGTAGGTGTTGGGGCCACCGGGTTTGGCGTTGGAGAAACAGGGGTCGGTGCCGGCGTTGGTGTCACAGGCGTCTGTGTTGACGGCATCACGGGTGTAGGTGTTGGGGCCACCGGTGTTGGTGTTGGAGAGAGAGGAGCTGGTACCGGCTTCGGAGTTATAGGGGTTGGTATTGGAGGCATCATAGGGGTCGGTGCCGATGTTGGAGTTACAGAGGTCGGTATGGGCGTGGGTGCCGGAGTGTTTGTAGGTGGAGGGATGAAGACAGTCGGGGTCGGTGCCGGAGTCGGTGTCACCGGGGTGAGTGTGGGTGTTGGTGAGGGCATGGGAGTTTGTGAAGGTGGAGCGCAGGGTATGGACGATGGTGAAGACTTGTGCTTACACGGTGGAGGCTGGGAAGGCTTTGTCGGCGGGCATGATCGGCACGACGCGGACTGCGCGAGATGCACGGCTAAGGAGAGCAGCGCCACCAGCAAGAACGCCGCAATGCGGGCCATGCTCTTGGAGCTTAAGGTCTTGGTGTTGGAATAGCTTTCTTGCTCTTGACTAACAGAATGCCTCGGTATGGGCATGCTTATATAGGCGTGCCGTGTACTGTCTTTTATTTTTCTATTGAAATGGTGTACTTTCTCTGTCGACCTGACCAAGTGTGGAGCCCTCTTCCCCCGTGACGATCTTTCCAGGATTGCTGGACCTCTCCCACTTGCACACGTCTGGATGAAATTAACACACCTCATCGTCCACGCTCAGGGACCAGCGCTCCACTAGTCTATCTATCTTCTATTCTATACCTAATATGTATAACTACTACTCCCTCCATTCCAAAATAAACGTCTCAACTTTGTACTAACTTTAGTGCAAAATTATACTAGTGTTGAAACACTTGTTTTGAGAAGGAGGGAGTAATAAAGTAATAATCTTCTTCCTCTCTGGCTGGTCGTGATCATCTTCTTCCTCTCTGTCTCTCTCTCATGGTCAACGGTGGGGCTCGCCGGGGTGAGGTGCCTACGACTCCGACCTGCTCCTACCTCTCTTCTCTTTCTCTCTCTAACTCTCCCCGTCTCCCCCTCTCTCTTCCTCGTAATCTTCCTCTATTATGCACTAAAGGGTTAATTCGGGAGGGAGCCTCCCCTAGGCGATACCAGGGACCCCGATTGCCGCCACGACCACCGGTCTTCATCTCCTAAATTCGGCATCTCCGAGCAACCGTACAACACCCTGACCAACTTGTCGTCTTCGCTATGACCATGCGAGCCAACTTCCCTCTTTCCCTGCTCGATTTCGTGCCCGGACCCCCCCCCCCCCCCCCCGCTCGGAGCCGCCGCCGTGATCAAGCTTGACATAATCGGTTGTACAGCGGCCCGCCTACGTCTGCTGCGCCAGTCACACTGGCGCGCGTTGTCTAGCTACCCCGCACCTCGCGCCCTCCGACCGCAGTCATTCGGCCACCTACCTTGAGCCGACGGTGAGATACCGGCGAGCACATGAACTCAAGACTGGGCTTGTGTTCCAGGTGTGGACCGGTGTTGACCTTGACTGTGGGCCCACGGCCCACATGTCAGGAAGAGAGAGGGTCTGAGAGAGAAGGTTTTATTTTTACTTTTATAATTTTTGTTTGGCCCACTTGTAAGTGTGTGCGAGAGGGGTGAGAGAGAGTCTTTATTCATTTTTGTAGTTTGGCCCCACAAGTAAGTGAGTGAGAGAGGGGGTGAGAGAAAGAGTTTTTCCCTTTGATTTTTCATAGTGGGTCCCGCATGTGAATGACATAAGGAGACAGGGGCAATGTTGTCCCTAAAACGTCTAGTACACACTCAATGAGCTTTGGTCAGACGGAAACGACACAAAAGGGCATTTCTATAAGGGGAACTAACGACAGAGGGGAAAATTTGAGTATGCATCGAAATTAGGGGCAAATCTGAGTAGTGGATTCGAGTTAGGGGCACAAATGTAAATGTCCATGTCTTTTAAACCGTAACTCCAATTTTAACATGTTATATGTGGAATTTGATTAGAAAAATTTGTTGAATCGGAATATGATGCTATTTTACATGTCTACTACTTTTAAATGCTATTTATGGTTGAACTTTAATCAATACAGCACAATTCGTCTTCATTTTGGACGCGGATCCGTATTACGAGTTAACACACGGCACGCAATGTTATGTGATGTTTGGCAAGGTGTGAGCTAGGTAAATGATTATAGCGAGTCTATTATAATCCATCGTCTTGTTGTATTTGCACCGGGTTCTCACTTTGTACATATACCATGATCTAACAACCTACGTATGTAACTTTTCTTGGTGAAATTCACGCGCGTACTTACCAATGGACTGAACATTTGTTTTTTAGTGAATACACAAACAATTTTTTAACAGGATGTACATACACTTAAAAAATTCATGAACATCGGAAGTGAATGAATGTTTATTTTGAAAATATCCAAACAATTCTTGTGATAGTCATAAACTTTAATATTGGAACCGATAAGTATGATATTAATTTGTGTTCCATCTGGTGCATGCCACGGTGACACATAATTTATAGATCTGGCCTCCTCAGTGTTGAATGGCACCACCTAGATATTGCATGTTTGTGGTCGTAGGTGCACAGTATCAATATGACAAATCAGAATAAAAATTCAATTGAAATGAAATTAGTTGCTCAGCTAAAAAATGTTTACTCTCCCGTTTGCAACGCACAGAAACCATGCATTTGTAAGAACTTTCTCTTGTATTGAGCATTCCGGAATATCCACACAATGCTTTATACCACCTATACTTTCGGATTGAACAAGTGTCGCGTCCACAACGACCTAGCTCAAGCCCACCGGATTATTCACACCACGCTTAAACCACAGACACTTCGTATTAGACATGTGTGACGTCCTCACCGTCCTGGCTTTCAGAAATAAATATCCCGTGGAACATCTGAGCATCGATATAAAAATCACATTGATCATCCGTAACTCCGAGTGAACCCGAATGGGCACAAGGATACGAAATCAGACAATAAGAAATAACAACGAATGCACACACAATGGTCAATCCAACAAAACAGGGGTTCGTCACGAACTTGCCTCGACTCAACTATTAGACCGTAGAATTTTCTCAAATCTTGAAACTCTCAAACCCATTCCTAGAAAATGATTTAGATGGCTAATTCAAATACTAATCACTTAACATAGTGTGTATGCCTAACCATGTACTGGCATCTTTCATTTACTTGTAAACATGGATCCATCAGTCCTTTTCTCAGAGTCTAGTTTATGTACATAACATGCCAAAAGAATTTCCAACCTACAGCTGCCTAATTCTATTCTTATAGGCAGTTTGGCAGATTGATGCTTGTCCAACAAGGACATCCGCAATATCCATGGCACAAACATCAATCCAAATGGTCCGAATAATTGTCCCTGTTAGATAAGAATCAATCTGCCCAACTGCCTATACGAATAGAATTAGGCATCTGTAGGTTGGAAATTAGTTCGGCCTCTTATGTACATAAAGAGATGGAGACTGATGGATCCATGTTTACAAGTATATGAAAGATGCCAATACACGGTTAGGCATGAACACTGTTGTAGTTGATTAGTATTTGAAGTAGCCTTCTTAATTAGTTTTAACGAATAGGTTCGAGAGCTTCAAGAGTCGAGGACAATTCTGCGGTCTAATAGTTGATTTGAGAAAAGTGCATGACGAACACCCGTTGTATATGGTTGACCAATGTGTGTGCATTCATTGTTAATTTTTATTGTCTGATTTCATATCCTTGCGCCCATTCGGGTTCACGCGGAGTTACAGATGATCAATGTGATTTTTATATGGGTGCTCGGATGTTCCACTGGATATATATTTCTGAAAGCTAGGACGGTGAGGACGTCACACATGTCCAATCCGAAGTGTCGGTGGTATAAGGCATGGTGTGAATATTCTGGTGGGCTTGAGCTAGGTCGGCGAGGACGCCACACGTGTTCAATCTGAAAGTGTCGGTGGTATAAAGCATTGTGTGGACATTCCAGAATGCTCACTACAAGAGAAAGTTCTTACAAATGCATGGTTTCTTGTTGGGATGGTTATAGCCTTTCTAAGATTGTGCTTTCAGATATATTTTTGTGTTCCCATCTGAAATCATGGAGTTCCTCATTTACTGATGTTCTATATTGTGCTTGCTGAGTATTTTTGTACTCACTCTTGCATACATATGGATTTCCTGTACTAAAGGACACTGGTAGAAAACAGGGCTTTGGTCACAGCCCAAGATACACATTAGCCCCGGTTGCACTACGAACCGGGACTAATGTGTTCGTGCGGCTAAAGGCATTAGTCCCGGTTCAAATGAGACCTTTAGTCCCGGTTTGAGACACGAACCGGGACTAAAGGCATCGCACCCTTTAGTCCCGGTTCGTGTCTCAAACCGGGAGTAAAGGGGTTCGTGTCTCAAACTCTACCCCCCGTGTATCGCCATTTCAGTTTGACAAAAAACAAAAGAAAATGATAAAAAATTCAAAAAAGAAAATACTTCGAGATGTAGTTATATTACTATATCTACTAGTTAGGAAAATTTAAAAACTTAAGTTTGGACATGTTTTGCAAAAAAGTGTTATGAAAAAGTAAAACGGCTATAACTTTTGCATACGATGTCGGAAAAAATGTATAATATATCAAAATGTTCAGCACGAAAATCTGCATGCTGTAAAGCGTATGGTTCAACAAGTATGTTGGTATGGGTTACAAGTGGATGTGAAAACTTCTTTTACACAGTACGGACATTTTATTCATAGTTCTTCAAAAAGAAAACACACACTACAAAACCGATGGAAGACCACAATTGGTAACATGTTATACGGTTACTATATGATACGCTGTTACACAAAGACAATGTATGCATGCTCCACAGCTCCCCGTCACAAGTAGCGAGTCAGAGCTGCAAATCCATGTACATATAGATTATTACACTTCGATATGTCACCTGTGTGACCACACAAGAGAATTTAATGCATGTATCGCATTCATATGCAGGTGATACTGATAGTACATATAGTAATCGATGGAGCTTAATTAGGGCAGCGGAAGTCTTTCGGCACTCTCTTGCCGCACTGGTTGACGAGCACCTCGATGGCGATGGGCAGCATGAGGTTGATGTTGAGGGCCTTGACCTTGATGGTGGTGCAAAGGCAGAGAGCAGCGTCGAGATCGGCAACGCCGGACAGCAGCGGGCAGCATGTATTGCTGGCGCTACTGCCGATCACCGTGTGCAACAGCCCATTGAGCACGTCCACGCACGCACGCAGCTTTAGTGTGTCCACGGGGCACTTGCCGGTCGATGTAGCCGGCGCTGCGGCCGGGGCTGGGGTGGCGTCGGAGTCACAGGGGTGGGTGCTGGCGGCATCACGGGGGTCGGTATTGGGGCCACCGGGATTGGCGTTGGAGAGACAGGGGTTGGTGCTGGCATCGGAGTCACAGGGGTCGGTGGTGGCGGCATCATAGGAGTCGGTGTTGGGGCCACCGGGGTTGGCGTTGGAGAAACGGGGGTCGGTGCTGGCATCGGAGTCGCCGATGTTGGTGTTGGCGGCATCACAGGGGCCGGTGTTGGGGCCACCGGGGTTGGCGTTGGAGAGACAGGGGTTGGTGCTGGCATCGGAACCACATGGGTCGGTGTTGGGGCCACCGGACTTGGCGTTGGAGAGAAAGGGGTCGATGCCGGCGTCGGTGTTGGTGGCATCACAGGGGTAGGTGTTGGGGCCACCGGGTTTGGCGTTGGAGAAACAGGGGTCGGTGCCGGCGTTGGTGTCACAGGCGTCTGTGTTGGCGGCATCACGGGTGTAGGTGTTGGGGCCACCGGTGTTGGTGTTGGAGAGAGAGCAGGTGGTACCGGCGCCGGAGTTATAGGGGTTGGTATTGGAGGCATCATAGGGGGAGGTGCCGATGTTGGAGTTACAGAGGTCGGTATGGGCGTGGGTGCCGGAGTGTTTGTAGGTGGAGGGATGAAGACAGTCGGGGTCGGTGCCGGCGTCGGAGTCACCGGGGTGAGTGTGGGTGTTGGTGAGGGCATGGGAGTTTTTGAAGGTGGAGGGCAGGGTATGGACGATGGTGAAGACTTGTGCTTACACGGTGGAGGCTGGGAAGGCTTTGTCGGCGGGCATGATCGGCACGACGCGGACTGCGCGAGATGCACGTCTAAGGAGAGCAGCGCCACCAGCAAGAACGCCGCAATGCGGGCCATGCTCTTGGAGCTTAAGGTCTTGGTGTTGGTATAGCTTTCTTGCTCTTGACTAACAGAATGCCTTGGTATGGGCGTGCTTATATAGGCGTGCCGTGTACTGTCTTTTATTTTTCTATTGAAATGGTGTACTTCCTTGGTCGACCTGACCAAGTGTGGAGCCCTCTTCCCCCGTGACGATCTTTCCAGGATTGCTGGACCTCTCCCACTTGCACACATCTGGATGAAATTAACACACCTCATCGTCCACGCTCAGGGACCAGCGCTCCACTAGTCTATCTATCTTCTATTCTATACCTAATATGTATAACTACTACTCCCTCCGTTCCAAAATAAACGTCTCAACTTTGTACTAACTTTAGTGCAAAATTATACTAGTGTTGAAACACTTGTTTTGAGAAGGATGGAGTAATAAAGTAATAATCTTCTTCCTCTCTGGCTGGTCATGATCATCTTCTTCCTCTCTGTATCTCTCTCATGGTCGACGGTGGGGCTCGCCGGGGTGAGGTGCCTGCGACTCCGACCTGCTCCTACCTCTCTTCTCTTTCTCTCTCTAACTCTCCCTGTCTCCCCCTCTCTCTTCGTCGTAATCTTCCTTTATTATGCACTATAGGGTTAATTCGGGAGGGAGCCTCCCCTAGACGATACCTGGGACCCCGATCGCCGCCACAACCACCGGTCTTCATCTCCTAAATTCGGCATCTCCGAGCAACCGTACAACACCCCGACAAACATGTCGTCTTTGCTATGACCATGCGAGCCTACTTCCCTCTTTCCCTGCTCGATTTCGTGCCCGGACCCCCCTGCTCGGAGCCGCCTCCGTGATCAAGCTCGACATAATCGGTTGTACGGCGGCCCGCTTACATCTGCTGCGCCAGTCAGACTGGCGCGCGTTGTCTAGCTACCCCGCACCTCGCGCCCTCCGACCGCAGTCATTCGGCCACCTACGGTGAGCCGACGGTGAGATACCGGCGAGCACATGAACTCAAGATCGGGCTTGCGTTCCAGGTGTGGACCGGTGTTGACCTTGACTGTGGGCCCATGGCCCACATGTCAGGAAGAGAGAGGGTCTGAGAGAGAAGGTTTTATTTTTACTTTTATAATTTTTGTTTGGCCCACTTGTAAGTGTGTGCGAGAGGGGTGAGAGAGAGTCTTTATTCATTTTTGTAGTTTGGCCCCACAAGTAAGTGAGTGAGAGAGGGGGTGAGAGAAAGAGTTTTTTCCTTTGATTTTTCATAGTGGGTCCCGCATGTGAATGACATAAGGAGACAGGGGCAATGATGTCCCTAAAACGCCTAGTACACTCTCAATGAGCTTTGGTCAGACGAAAACGACACAAAAGGGCATTTCTATAAGGGGAACTAACGACAGAGGGGAAAATTTGAGTAAGCATCAAAATTAGGGGCAAATCTGAGTAGTGGATTCGAGTTAGGGGCACAAATGTAAATGTCCATATCTTTTAAACCGTAACTCCAATTTTATCATGTTATATGTGGAATTTGATTAGAAAAATGTGTAGAATCTGAATATGATGTAATTTACATGTCTACTATTTTTAAATGATATTTATTGTTGAACTTTAATCAATACAGCACAATTCGTCTTCATTTTGGACGCGGATCCGTATTACAAGTTAACACACGGCACGCAATGTTATGTGATGTTTGGCAAGGAGTGAGCTAGGTAAATGATTATAGTGAGTCTATTATAATCCATCGTCTTGTTGTATTTGCACCAGGTTCTCACTTTGTACATATACCATGATCTAACAACCAACGTATGTAACTTTTCTTGGTGAAATCCACGTGCGTACTTACCAATGGACTGAACATTTGTTTTTTAGTGAATACACACACAATTTTTTAACAGGATGTACATACACTTAAAAAATTCATGAACATCGGAAGTGAATGAATGTTTATTTTGAAAATATCCAAACAGTTCTTGTGATAGTCATAAACTTTAATATTGGAACCGATAAGTATGATATTAATTTGTGTTCCATCTGCTGCATGTCACGGTGACACATAATTTATAGATCTGGCCTCCTCAGTGTTGAATTGCACCACCCAGATATTGCATGTTTGTGGTCGTAGGGTGCACGGTATCAATATGATGAATCAGAATAAAAATTGAATTGAAATGAAAATAGTTGCTCAGCTAAAAAATGTTTACTCTCCCGTTTGCAACGCATAGAAACCATGCATTTGTAAGAACTTTCTCTTGTATTGAGCATTCCGGAATATCCACACAATGCTTTATGCCACCTACACTTTCGGATTGAACAAGTGTCGCGTCCACAACGACCTAGCTCAAGCCCACCGGATTATTCACACCACGCCTTAAACCACAGACACTTTGTATTAGACATGTGTGACGTCCTCACCGTCCTGGCTTTCAGAAATAAATATCCAGTGGAACATCTGAGCATCGATATAAAAATCACATTGATCACCCGTAACTCCAAGTGAACCCGAATCGGCACAAGGATACGAAATCAGACAATAACAAATAACAACGATGCACACACAATGGTCAACCCTACAAAACGGGGGTTCGTCACGCACTTGCCTCGACTCAACTATTAGACCGTAGAATTGTCTCAACTCTTGAAACTCTCAAACCCATTCGTAGAAAATGATTTAGAAGGCTAATTCAAATACTAATCACTTAACATAGTGTGTATACCTAACCATGTACTGGCATCTTTCATTTACTTGTAAACATGGATCCATCAGTCCTTTTCTCAGAGTCTAGTTTATGTACATAACATGCCAAAAGAATTTCCAACCTACAGCTGCCTAATTCTATTCTTATAGGCAGTTTGGCAGATTGATGCTTGTCCAACAAGGACATCCGCAATATCCATGGCACAAACATCAATCCGAATGGTCCGAATAATTGTCCCAGTTAGATAAGAATCAATCTGGCCAACTGCCTATACGAATAGAATTAGCCATCTGTAGGTTGGAAATTAGTTCGGCCTCTTATGTACATAAAGAGATAGAGACTGATGGATCCATGTTTACATGTATATGAAAGATGCCAATACACGGTTAGGCATGAACACTGTTGTAAGTGATTAGTATTTGAAGTAGCCTTGTTTATTAGTTTTAACGAATAGGCTCGAGAGCTTCAAGAGTCGAGGATAATTCTGCGGTCTAATAGTTGATTTGAGAAAAGTGCATGACGAACACCCGTTTTGTATGGTTGACCATTGTGTGTGCATTCATTGTTAATTTTTATTGTCTGATTTCGTATCCTTGCGCCCATTCGGGTTCACGCGGACTGACTGATGATCAATGTGATTTTTATATGGATGCTCGGATGTTCCACTGGATATTTATTTCTGAAAGCCAGGACGGTGAGGACGTCACACATGTCCAATCCGAAGTGTCGGTGGTATAAGGCACTGTGTGAATAATCTGGTGGGCTTGAGCTAGGTCGGCGAGGACGCCACACATGTTCAATCTCAAAGTGTCGGTGGTATAAAGCATTGTGTGGACATTCCAGAATGCTCACTACAAGAGAAAGTTCTTACAAATGCATGGTTTCTTGTTGGGATGGTTATAGCCTTTCTAAGATTGTGCTTTCAGATATATTTTTGTGTTCCCATCTGAAATCATGGAGTTCCTCATTTACTGATGTTCTATATTGTGCTTGCTGAGTATTTTTGTACTCACTCTTGCATACATATGGATTTCCTGTACTAAAGGACACGGGTAGAAAACAGGGCTTTGGTCACAGCCCAATATACACATTAGTCCCGGTTGCACTACGAACCGGGACTAATGTGTTCGAGCGGCTAAAGGCATTAGTCCCGGTTCAAATGAGACCTTTAGTCCCGGTTTGAGACACGAACCGGGACTAAAGGCATCGCACCCTTTAGTCCCGGTTCGTGTCTCAAACCGGGACTAAAGGGGTTCGTGTCTCAAACTCTACCCCCTGTGTATCGCCATTTCAGTAAAAAAAAAAGAAAATGATAAAAACTTCAAAAAAATAAAATCCTTCGAGATGTAGTTATATTACTACATCTACTAGTTAGGAAAATTTAAAAACTTAAATTTGGACATGTTTTTCAAAAAAGTGTTATGAAAAAGTAAAACGGCTATAACTTTTGCATACGACGTTGGAAAAAAATGTATAATATATCAAAATGTTCAGCACAAAAATCCGCATCCTGTAAAGTGTATGGTTCAACAAGTATCTTGGTATGGGTTACAAGTGGATGTGAAAACTTCTTTTACACAGTACGAACATTTTATTCATAGTTCTTCAAAAAGAAAACACACACTACAAAACCGATGGAAGACCACAATTGGTAACATGTTATACGATTACTATTATATACGCTGTTACACAAACACAATGTATGCATGCTCCACAGCTCCCTGTCACAAGTAGCGAGTCAGAGCTGCAAATCCATGTACATATAGATTATTACACTTCGATATGCAAGAGAATTTAATGCATGTATCGCATTCATATGCAGGTGATACTGATAGTACATATAGTAATCGATGGAGCTTAATTAGGGCAGCGGAAGTCTTTCGGCACTCTCTTGCCGCACTGGTTGACGAGCACCTCGATGGCGATGGGCAGCAAGAGGTTGATGTTGAGGGCCTTGACCTTAATGGTGGTGCAAATGCAGAGAGCAGCGTCGAGGTCGGCAACGCCAGACAGCAGCGGGCAGCATGTATTGCTGGCGCTACTGCCGTTCACCGCGTGCAACAGCCCATTGAACACGTCCACGCACGCAAGCAGCTTTAGTTTGTCCACGGGGCACTTACCGGTCGATGTAGGCGGCACTGGGGCCGTGGCTGGGGGTGGCATCGGAGTCACAGGGGTGGGGGCTGGCGGCATCACGGGGGTCGCTGTTGGGGCCACCGGGATTGGCGTTGGAGAAACGGGGGTCGGTGCTGGCATCGGAGTCACAGGGGTCGGTGTTGGCGGCATCATAGGAGTCGGTGTTGGGGCCACCGGGGTTGGCGTTGGAGAAATGGGGGTCGGTGCTGGCATCGGAGTCACCGATGTTGGTGTTGGCGGCATCACAGGGGCCGGTGTTGGGGTTCACCGGGGTTGGCGTTGGAGAGACAGGGGTTGGTGCTGGCGTCGGAACAACATGGGTCGGTGTTGGGGCCACCGGACTTGGCGGTGGAGAGACAGGGGTCGATTCCGGCGTCGGTGTTAGCGGCATCACAGGGGTAGGTGTTGGGGCCACACCGGGTTTGGCGTTGGACAAACAGGGGTCGGTGCCGGCGTTGGTGTCACAGGCGTCTGTGTTGGCGGCATCACGGGTGTAGATGTTGGGGCCACCGGTGTTGGTGTTGGAGAGAGAGGAGCTGGTACCGGCGTCGGAGTTATAGGCGTTGGTATTGGAGGCATCATAGGGGTCGGTGCCGCTGTTGGAGTTAAAGAGGTCGGTATGGGCGTGGGTGCCGTAGTGTTTGTAGGTGGAGGGATGAAGACAGTCGGGGTCGGTGCCGGCGTCGGAATCACCGGGGTGAGTGTGGGTGTGGATGAGGGCATGGGAGTTTGTGAAGGTGGAGGGCAGGGTATGGACGATGGTGAAGACTTGTTCTTACACGGTGGAGACTGGGAAGGCTTTGTGGGCGGGCATGATCGGCACGACGCGGACTGCGCGAGATGCACGGCTAAAGAGAGCTTAAGGTATCGGTGTTGGAATAGCTTTCTTGCTCTTGAGTAACAGAATGCCTCGGTATGGGCGTGCTTATATAGGCGTTCCTTGTACTGTCTTTTATTTTTCAATTGAAATGGTTTACTTTCTTTGTCGACCTGACCAAGTGTGGAGCCCACTTCCCCCGTGACGATCTTTCCAGGATTGCTGGAACTCTCCCACTTGCACACGTCTGCATCAAATTGACACACCTCATCGTCCACGCTCAGGGACCAGCGCTCCACTAGTCTATCTATCTTCTATTCTATACCTAATATGTATAACTACTACTCCCTCCGTGCCAAAATAAACGTCTCAATTTTGTACTAACTTTAGTGCAAAATTATACTAGTGTTGAAACACTTGTTTTGAGAAGGAGGGAGTAATAAAGTAATAATCTTCTTCCTCTCTGGCTGGTCATGATCATCTTCTTCCTCTCTGTCTCTCTCTCATGGTTGAAGGTGGGGCTCGCCGGGGTGAGGTGCCTGCGACTCCGACCTGCTCCTACCTCTCTTCTCTTTCTCTCTCCAACTCTCCCCCTCTCCCCCTCTCTCTCTTCCTCGTAATCTTCCTCTATTATGCACTATAGGGTTAATTCAGGAGGGAGCCTCCCCTAGACGATACCTGGGACCCCGATCGCCGCCACAACCACCTGTCTTCATTTTCTAAATTCGGCCTCTCCGAGCAACCGTACAACACCCCGACCGCCATGTCGTCTTCGCTATGACCATGCGAGCCTACTTCCCTCTTTCCCTGCTCGATTTCGTGCCCGGACCCCCCTGCTCGAAGCCGCCGCCATGATCAAGCTCGACAGAATCGGTTGTGCGGCGGCCCGCCTACGTCTGCCGCGCCAGTCACACTAGCGTGCGTCGTCTAGCTACCCCGCACCTCGCGCCCTCCGACTGCGGTCATTCGGCCACCTACGGTGAGCTACCGGCGAGCACATGAACTCAAGACCAGGCTTGTGTTCCAGGTGTGGACCGGTGTTGACCTTGACTGTGGGCCCATGGCCCACATGTCAGGAAGAGAGAGGGTCTGAGAGAGAAGGTTTTATTTTTACTTTTATAATTTTTGTTTGGACCACTTGTAAGTGTGTGAGAGAGGGGTGAGAGAGAGTCTTTTTTCCTTTTTCTAGTTTGGCCCCATAAGTAAGTGAGTGAGAGAGGGGGTGAGAGAAAGAGTTTTTATTTTATTTTTCAGAGTGGGTCCCGCATGTGAATGACGTAAGGAGACAGGGGCAATGATGTCCATAAAACGTCTAGTACACGCTCAACGAGCTTTGGTCAGACAGAAACGACACAAAAGGGCATTTATATAAGGGGAACTAACGACAGAGGGGAAAATTTGACTAGGCATCGAAATTAGGTGCAAATCTGAGTAGTGGATTCGAGTTAGGGGCACAAATGTAAATGTCCATATCTTTTAAACCGTAACTCCAATTTTAACATGTTATATGTGGAATTTGATTAGAAAAATGTGTGGAATATGATTATGATGTTATTTTACATGTCTACTATTTTTAAATGCTATTTATGGTGCAACCTTATTCAATACAGCACAATTCGTCTTCATTTTGGACGCGGATCCGTATTACAAGTTAACATGCGGCACGCAATGTTATGTGATGTTTGGCAAGGAGTGAGCTAGGTAAATGATTATAGTGAGTCTATTATAATCCATCGTCTTGTTGTATTTGCACCGGGTTCTCACTTTGTACATATACCATGATCTAACAACCTACGTATGTAACTTTTCTTGGTGAAATCCACGTGCGTACTTACCAATGGACTGAACATTTGTTTTTTAGTGAATACACACACAATTTTTTAACAGGATGTACATACACTTAAAAAATTCATGAACATCGGAAGTGAATGAATGTTTATTTTGAAAATATCCAAACAATTCTTGTGATAGTCATAAACTTTAATATTGGAACCGATAAGTATGATATTAATTTGTGTTTCATCTGCTGCATGTCACGGTGACACATAATTTATAGATCTGGCCTCCTCAGTGTTGAATTGCACCACCCAGATGTTGCATGTTTGTGGTCGTAGGGTGCACGGTATCAATATGACGAGTCAGAATAAAAATTGAATTGAAATGAAAATAGTTGCTCAGCTAAAAAATATTTACTCTCCGGTTTGCAACGCACAGAAACCATGCATTAGTAAGAACTTTCTCTTGTATTGAGCATTCCGGGATATCCACACAATGCTTTGTACCACCTACACTTTCGGATTGAACAAGTGTCGCGTCCACAACGACCTAGCTCAATCTCACCAGATTAATCACAGCATGCCTTAAACCACAGACACTTTGTATTAGACATGTGTGACATCCTCACCGTCCTGGCTTTCAGAAATAAATATCCCGTGGAACATCCGAGCATCGATATAAAAATCACATTGATCATCCGTAACTCCGAGTGAACCCGAATGCGCACAAGGATACGAAATCAGACAATAACAAATAACAATGAATGCACAAAAAATTGTCAACCCTACAAAACAGGGGTTCGTCACGCACTTGCCTCGACTCAGCTATTAGACCGTAGAATTGTCTCGACTCTTGAAACTCTCAAACCCATTCGTAGAAAATGATTTAGAAGGCTAATTAAAATACTAATCACTTAACATAGTGTGTATGCCTAACCATGTACTGGCATCTTTCATTTACTTGTAAACATGGATCCATCAGTCCTTTTCTCAGAGTCCAGTTTATGTACATAACATGCCAAAAGAATTTCCAACCTACAGCTACCTAATTCTATTCTTATAGGCAGTTTGGAAGATTGATGCTTCTCCAACAAGGACATCTGCAATATCCATGGCACAAACATCATCCCGAATGGTCCGAATAATTGTCCCAGTTAGATAAGAATCAATCTGCCCAACTGCCTATACGAATAGAATTAGGCATCTGTAGGTTGGAAATTATTTTGGCCTCTTATGTACATAAAGAGATAGAGACTGATGGATCCATGTTTACAAGTATATGAAAGATGCCAATACATGGTTAGGCATGAACACTGTTGTAAGTGATTAGTATTCGAAATAGCCTTCTTAATTATTTTTAACGAACAGGTTCGAGAGCTTCAAGAGTCGAGGACAATTCTGCTGTCTAATAGTTGATTTGAGGCAGGTGCATGACGAACACCCGTTCTGTATGGTTAAACATTTTGTGTGCATTCATTTTTATTTTTTATTGTCTGATTTCGTATCCTGGCGCCCATTTGGGTTCACGCGGAGTTACTGATGATCAATGTGATTTTTATATGGATGCTCGGATGTTCCACTAGATATTTATTTCTGAAAGCCTGGACGGTGAGGACGTCACACATGTCCAATCCGGAGTGTCGGTGGTATAAGGCATGGTGTGGATAATCTGGTGGGCTTGAGCTAGGTCGGTGAGGATGCCATGCGTGTTCAATCTGAAAGTGTCGGTGGTATAAAGCATTGTGTGGACATTCCAGAATGCTCACCACAAGAGAAAGTTCTTACAAATGCTTGGTTTCTTGTTCGGATGGTTATAGCCTTTCTAAGATTGTGCTTTTAGATATATTTTTGTGTTCCCATCTGAAATCATGGAGTTCCTCATTTACTGATGTTCTATATTGTGCTTGCTGAGTATTACTGTACTCGCTCTCGCATACATATGGATTTCCGGTTGAAGGAAATATGCCCTATAGGCAATAATAAAGTTATTATTTATTTCCTTATTTCATGATAAATGTTTATTATTCATGCTAGAATTGTATTAACCGGAAACATAATACATGTGTGAATACATAGACAAACAGAGTGTCACTAGTATGCCTCTACTTGACTAGCTCGTTAATCGAAGATGGTTGAGTTTCCTAGCCATGGACATGAGTTGTCATTTGATTAACGGGGTCACATCATTAGGAGAATGATGTGATTGACTTGACCCATTCCGTTAGCTTAGCACTTGATCGTTTAGTATGTTGTTATTGCTTTCTTCATGACTTATACATGTTCCTATGACTATGAGATTATGCAACTCCCGTTTACCGGAGGAACACTTTATGTGCTATCGAACGTCACAACGTAACCGGGTGATTATAAAGGTGCTCTACAGGTGTCTCCGGAGGTACTTGTTGGGTTGGCGTATTTCGAGATTAGGATTTGTCACTCCGATTGTCGGAGAGGTATCTCTGGGCCCACTCGGTAATGCACATCACTATAAGCCCTACAAGCATTGTAACTAATGAGTTAGTTACGGGATGATGTATTACCGAACGAGTAAAGAGACTTGCCAGTAACGAGATTGAACTAGGTATTGAGATACCGACGATCGAATCTCGGGCAAGTAACATACCGATGACAAAGGGAACAACGTATGTTGTTATACGGTTTGACCGATAAAGATCTTCATAGAATATGTGGGAGCCAATATGAGCATCCAGGTTCCGCTATTGGTTATTGGACGGAGACGTGTCTCAGTCATGTCTACATAGTTCTCGAACCCGTAGGGTCCGCACGCTTAATGTTTCGGTGACGATTGTATTATGAGTTTATGTGATTTGATGTACCAAAGATAGTTCGGATTCCCGGTTGAGATCGGGGACATAAAGATCGATATATTGGACGACTATATTCGGACATCGGAAAGGTTCCGAGTGATTCGGGTATTTTCGGAGTAACGGGGAGTTACGGGAATTCACCGGGAGAAGTATTAGGCCTTATTGGGCCATACGGGAATAGAGCAGAGAGGCCAAAAGGAAGGAGGCGCGCCCCCCCCCCTCTGGTCCGAATTGGACAAGGGGTGCACCCCCCTTTTCCTTCTCCCTCTCCCCCTCTTTCCTTCTCTCCTACTCCGGAAAGGAAAGGGGAATCCTACTAGGACTTGGGAGTTCTAGTAGGACTCCCCACACTTGGCGCGCCCCCTCTAGGGCCGGCCTCTCCCTCCCTCCTTTATATACGGGGGCAGGGGGGCACCTCTAGACACAACAATTGATCTCAAGATCTCTTAGCCGTGTGCGGTGCCCCCTCCACCATAATCCACCTTGATCATACCGTAGCGGTGCTTAGGCGAAGCCCTGCGTCGGTAGCATCATCATCACCGTCATCACGCCGTCGTGCTGACGGAACTCTCCCTCGAAGCTCTGCTGGATCAGAATTCGTGGGACGTCATCGAGCTGAACGTGTGCTGAACTCGGAGGTGCCGTGCGTTCGGTACTTGGATCGGTCGATCGTGAAGACGTACGACTACATCAACCGCGTTGTGCTAACGCTTCCGCTTTCGGTCTACGAGGGTACGTGGACACACTCTCCCCTCTCGTTGCTATGCATCACCATGATCTTGCGTGTGCGTAGGATTTTTTTGAAATTACTACGTTCCCCAACAGTGGCATCCGAGCCTGGTTTTATGCGTAGATGTTATATGCACGAGTAGAACACAAGTGAGTTGTGGGCGATACAAGTCATACTGCTTACCAGCATGTCATACTTTGGTTCGGCGGTATTGTTGGATGAAGCGGCCCGAACCGACATTACGCGTACGCTTACGCGAGACTGGTTCTACTGACGTGCTTTGCACACAAGTGGCTGGCGGGTGTCAGTTTCTCCAACTTTAGTTGAACCGAGTGTGGCTACGCCCGGTCCTTGAGAAGGTTAAAACATCACTAACTTGACGAACTATCGTTGTGGTTTTGATGCGTAGGTAAGAAGGGTTCTTGCTCAGCCCGTAGCAGCCACCTAAAACTTGCAACAACAAAGTAGAGGACGTCTAACTTGTTTTTGCAGGGCATGTTGTGATGTGATATGGTCAAGACATGATGCTATATTTTATTGTATGAGACGATCATGTTTTGTAACCGAGTTATCGGCAACTGGCAGGAGCCATATGGTTGTCGCTTTATTGTATGCAATGCAATCGCCCTGTAATGCTTTACTTTATCACTAAGCGGTAGCGATAGTCGTAGAAGCAATAGTTGGTGAGACGACAACGATGCTACGATGGAGATCAAGGTGTCGCGCCGGTGACGATGGTGATCATGACGGTGTTTCGGAGATGGAGATCACAAGCACAAGACGATGATGGCCATATCATATCACTTATATTGATTGCATGTGATGTTTATCTTTTATGCATCTTATTTTCTTAGATCGACGGTAGCATTATAAGATGATCTCTCACTAAATTTCAAGGTATAAGTGTTCTCCCAGAGTATGCACCGTTGCGAAAGTTCTTCGTGCTGAGACACCACGTGATGATCGGGTGTGATAGGCTCTACGTTCAAATACAACGGGTGCAAAACAGTTGCACACGCGGAATACTCAGGTTAAGCTTGACGAGCCTAGCATATGCAGATATGGCCTCGGAACACTGAGACCGAAAGGTTGAGCGTGAATCATATAGTAGATATGATCAACATAGTGATGTTCACCATTGAAACTACTCCATCTCACGTGATGATCGGACATGGTTTAGTTGATATGGATCACGTGATCACTTAGAGGATTAGAGGGATGTCTATCTAAGTGGGAGTTCTTAAGTAATATGATTAATTGAACTTTAATTTATCATGAACTTAGTCCTGGTAGTATTAGCATGTCTATGTTGTAGATCAATAGCTCGCGTTTAGCTCCCCTGTTTTATTTTTGATATGTTCCTAGAGAAAACTAAGTTGAAAGATGATAGTAGCAATGATGCGGACTGGGTCCGTGATCTGAGGTTTATCCTCATTGCTGCACAGAAGAATTATGTCCTTGATGCACCGCTAGGTGATAGACCTATTGCAGGAGTAGATGCAAACGTTATGAACGTTTGGCTAGCTCAATATGATGACTACTTAATAGTTTAGTGCACCATGCTTAACGGCTTAGAATCGGGACTTCAAAGACGTTTTGAACGTCATGGACCATATGAGATGATCTGGGAGTTGAAGTTAATATTTCAAGCAAATACCCAAGTTGAGAGATATGAAGTCTCCAACAAGTTCTATAGCTAAAAGACGAAGGAGAATAGCTCAGGCAATGAGCATGTGCTCAGATTGTTTGGGTACTACAATCGCTTGAATCAAGTGGGAGTTAATCTTCCAGATAAAATAGTGATTGACAGAATTCTCTAGTCACCATCACCAAGTTAGTAGAACTTCGTGACGAACTATAGTATGCAAGGGATGACAAAACGATTCCCGAGCTTTTCATGATGATGAAATCGATGAAGGTAGAAATCAAGAAAGAGCATCAAGTGTTGATGATTAACAAGACCACTAGTTTCAAGAAAAGGGCAAAGGGAAAGAAAGGTAACTTCATGTAGAATAGCAAGCAAGTTGTCACTTCCGTGAAGAAGCCCAAAGCTAGACTAAAGCCTGAAACTGAGTGCTTCTACTCCAAAGGAAATGGTCACTGGAAGCGGAAATGCCCTGAATATTTGGTGGATAAGAAGGATGGCAAAGTAAACAAGGGTATATTTGATATACAGGTTATTGTTGTGTACCTTACTAGTGTTTATAGTAGCCCCTGGGTATTCGATACTTGTTCGGTTGCTAAATATTAGTAACTCGAAACAGGAGTTACAGAATAAACAGAGACTAGTTGAGGGTGAAGTGACGATGTGTGTTGAAAGTGGTTCCAAGATTGATATCATCATCATCGCGCCCTCCCTATACTTTCGGGATTAGTGTTAAACCTAAATAAATGTTATTTGGCGTTTGCGTTGAGCATGAATATGATTTGATCATGTTTATTGCGATACGGTTTCATTTTAAGTCAGAGAATAATTGTTGTTCTGTTTACATGAATAAAACCTTCGATGGTCATACACCCAATGAAAATAGTTTGTTGGATCACGATCGTAGTGATACACATATTCATAATATTGAAGCCAAAAGATGCAAAGTTAATATTGATAGTGCAACTTATTTGTGGAACTGCCGTTTAGGTCATATTGATGTAAAGCGCGTGAAGAAACTCCATGCTGATGGAATTTTGGAATCACTTGATGCTTGCGAACCATGCCTTATGGGCATGATGACTAAGACTCCGTTCTGCGGAACAATGGAGCGAGCAACTGACTTATTGGAAATAATACATACTGATGTATGCGATCCGATGAGTGTTGAGGCTCGCGGCGGGTATCGTTATTTTCTTACCTTCATAGATGATTTAAGAAGATATGGGTATATCTACTTGATGAAACATAAGTCTGAAACATTTGAAAAGTTCAAAGAGTTTCAGAGTGAAGTGGAAAATCATCGTGACAAGAAAATAAAGTTTCTACGATCTAATCGCGGAGACGAATATTTGAGTTACGAGTTTGGTCTTCAATTAAAACAATGTGGAATAGTTTCACAAATTCGTGCCACCTAGAACACCACAGCATAATGGTGTGTCCGAACGTCATAACCGTACTTTATTGGATATAGTGCAATCTATGATGTTTCTTACCGATTTACCACTATAGTTTTGGGGTTATGCATTAGAGACAGTTGCATTCACGTTAAAAAGGGCAACATCTAAATCCGTTGAGACGACACCGTATGAACTGCGGTTTGGCAAGAAACCAAAGTTGTCGTTTCTTAAAGTTTGCGGTTGCGATGCTTATAAGAAAAAGTTTCATCCTGATAAGCTCGAACCCAAATCGGAGAAGTGCCTCTTCATAGGATACCTAAAATGAAAATGTTGGGTACACCTTCTATCACAGATCCGAAGGCAAGACATTCGTTGCTAAGAATGGATCCTTTCTAGAGAAGGAGTTTCTCTCGAAAGAAGTGAGTGGGAGGAAAGTAGAACTTGATGAGGTAACTGTACCTGCTCCCTTATTGGAAAGTAGTTCATCACAAAAACCGGTTCCTGTGACACCTACACCAATTAGTAAGGAAGCTAATGATGATGATCATGAAACTTCAGATCAAATTACTACCGAACCTCGTAGGTCACCCAGAGTAAGATCCGCACCAGAGTGGTACGGTAATCATGTTCTGGAGGTCATGTTACTTGACCATGACGAACCTACGAACTATGAGGAAGCGACGATGAGTCCAGATTCCGCAAAATGGCTTGAGGCCATGAAATCTGAGATGGGATCCATGTATGAGAACAAAGTATGGACTTTGTTTGACTTGCCCAATGATCGGCGAGCCATTGAGATTAAATGGATCTTCAAGAGGAAGATGGACGCTGATAGTAGTGTTGCTATCTACAAAGCTAGAATTGTCGCAAAAGGTTTTCGACAAGTTCAAGGTGTTGACTACGATGAGAGTATCTCACTCGTATCTATGCTTAAGTCTGTCCAAATCATGTTAGCAATTTCCGCATTTTATGAAATCTGGCAAATGGATAAACAAAACCGCATTCCTTAATGGATTTATTAAAGAAAGAGTTGTATATGATGCAACCAGAAGGTTTTGTCAATCCTAAAGGTGCTAACAAAATATGCAAGCTCCAGCGATCCATCTATGGACTGGTGCAAGCATCTCGGAGTTGGAATATACGCTTTGATAAGTTGATCAAAGCATATATAGTTTTATATAGACTTGCGGTGAAGCCTGTATTTACAAGAAAGTGAGTGGGAGCACTACAACATTTCTGATAAGTATATGTGAATGACATATTGTTGATCGGAAATAATGTAGAATTATTCTGTAAAGCATAAAGGAGTGTTTGAAAGGAGTTTTTCAAAGAAAGACCTCGGTGAAGCTGCTTACATATTGAGCATCAAGATCTATAGAGATAGATCAAGACGCTTGATAAGTTTTTTCAATGATACATACCTTGACAAGATTTTGAAGTAGTTCAAAATGGAACAGTCAAATAAAGAGTTCTTGCCTGTGTTACAAAGTTTGAAATTGAGTAAGACTCAAAGCCCGACAAGGGCAGAAGATAGAAAGAGAATGAAAGTCATTCCCTATGCCTCAGCCAGGTTCTATAAAGTATGCCATGCTGTGTACTAGATCTATTGTATACCCTACACTGATTTTGGCAAGGGAGTACAATAGTGATCTAGGACTAGATCACTGGACAGTGGTCAAAATTATCCTTAGTGGAATAAGGATATGTTTCTCGATTATGGAGGTGACAAAAGGTTTGTCGTAAAGAGTTGCGTAGATGCAAGCTTTGACACCGATCTGGATGAATCTAAGTCTCGATCTAGATACATATTGAAAGTGGGAGCAATTAGCTAGAGTAGCTCCGCGCAGAGCATTGTTGACATAGAATTTGCAAAATACATATGGATCTGAATATGGCAGACCCGTTGACTAAACTTCTCTCACAAGCAAAACATGATCACACCTTAGTACTCTTTGGGTGTTAATCACATAGCGATGTGAACTAGATTATTGACTCTAGTAAACCCTTTGAGTGTTGGTCACATGACGATGTGAACTATGGGTGTTCATCACATGGTGATGTAAACTATTGATGTTAAATCACATGGCGATGTGATCTAGATTATTGACTCTAGTGCAAGTGGGAGACTGAAGGAAATATGCCCTAGAGGCAATAATAAAGTTATTATTTATTTCCTTATTTCATGATAAATGTTTATTATTCATGCTAGAATTGTATTAACCGGAAACATAATACATGTGTGAATACATAGAGAAACAGAGTGTCACTAGTATGCCTCTACTTGACTAGCTCGTTAATCAAAGATGGTTGAGTTTCCTAGCCATGGACATGAGTTGTCAATTTATTAACGGGATCACATCATTAGGAGAATGATGTGATTGACTTGACCCATTCCGTTAGCTTAGCACTTGATCGTTTAGTATGTTGCTATTGCTTTCTTCATGACTTATACATGTTCCTATGACTATGAGATTATGCAACTCCCTTTTACCAGAGGAACACTTTGTGTGCTACCAAACGTCACAACGTAACTGGGTGATTATAAAGGTGCTCTACAGGTGTCTCCGAAGGTATTTGTTGGGTTGGTGTATTTCGAGATGAGGATTTGTCACTCCGATTGTCGGAGAGGTACCTTTGGGCCCACTCGGTAATGCACATCACTATAAGCCTTGCAAGCATTGTAACTAATATGTTGTTACGGGATGATGTATTATGGAACGAGTAAAGAGATTTGCCAGTAACGAGATTGAACTAGGTATTGAGATACCGACGATCGAATCTCGGGCAAGTAACACACCGATGACAAAGGGAACAACGTATGTTATTATGCGGTTTGACCGATAAAGTTCTTCGTAGAATATGTGGGAGCCAATATGAGCATCCAGGTTCCGCTATTGGTTATTGCCTGGAGACGTGTCTCGGTCATGTCTACATAGTTCTCAAACCCGTAGGGTCCGCACGCTTAAAGTTTCGGTGACGATTGTATTATGAGTTTATGTGATTTGATGTACCGAAGGTAGTTCGGAGTCCCGGATGAGATCGGGGACATGACGAGGAGTCTGGAAATGGACGAGACGTAAAGATCGATATATTGGACGACTATATTGGGACATCGGAAAGGTTCTGAGTGATTCGGGTATTTTCGGAGTAGCGGGGAGTTACGGGAATTCACCGGGAGAAGTATTGGGCCTTAATGGGCCATACGGGAATAGAGGAGAGAGGCCAATAGAAAGGAGGCGCGCGCCCCCCTCTGGTCCGAATTGGACAAGGGGTGCAGCCCCGTTTTCCTTCTCCCTCTCCCCCTCTTTCCTTCTCTCCTACTCCGGAAAGGAAAGGGGAATCCTACTAGGACTTGTGAGTCCAAGTAGGACTCCCCACACTTGGCACGCCCCCTCTAGGGCCGGCCTCTCCCTCCCTCCTTTATATACGGGGGCAGGGGGCACCTCTAGACACAACAATTGATCTCAAGCTCTCTTAGCCGTGTGCGGTGCCCCCTCCACCATAATCCACCTCGATCATACCGTGGCGGTGCTTAGGCGAAGCCCTGCGTCGGTAGCATCATCATCAGCGTCATCACGCCGTCGTGCTGACAGAACTCTCCCTCGAAGCTCTGCTGGATCGGAATTCGTGGGACGTCATCGAGCTGAACGTGTGCTGAACTCGGAGGTGCCGTGCGTTCGGTACTTGGATCGGTCGATCGTGAAGACGTACGACTACATCAACCGCGTTGTGCTAACGCTTCCGCTTTTGGTCTACGTGGGTACGTGGAGACACTCTCCCCTCTCGTTGCTATGCATCACCACGATCTTGCGTGTGCTTAGGAATTTTTTTGAAATTACTACGTTCCCCAACACCAGTACTAAAGGACGCTAGTAGAAAACAGGGCTTTGGTCATAGCTCAATATACACATTAGTCCTGGTTGCACTACGAACCGGGACTAATGTGAGCATTAGTCCTGGTTCGAGCGGCTAAAGGCATTAGTCCTGGTTCAAATGAGACCGTTAGTCCCGGTTTGAGACACGAACCGGGACTAAAGGGCATCGCACCCTTTATTCCGGGTTCGTGTCTCAAACCGGGACTAAAGGGGTTCGTGTCTCAAACTCAAAAAAAAAGAAAATGATAAAGACTTCAAAAAATAAAATCCTTCGAGATGTACTTATATTACTACATATACTAGTTAGGAAAATTTAAAAACTTAAATTTGGACATGTTTTGCAAAAAAGTGTTATGAAAAAGTAAAACGGCTATAACTTTTGTATATGATGTCAAAAAAACGTATAATATATCAAGATGTTCAGCACGAAAATCCGCATCCTGTAAAGCGTATGGTTCAACAAGTATCTTGGTATGGGTTACAAGTGGATGTGAAAACTTCTTTTACACAGTACGAACATTTTATTCATAGTTCTTCAAAAAGAAAACACACACTACAAAACCGATGGAAGACCGCAATTGGTAACATGTTATACGGTTACTATATGATACGCTGTTAAACAAACACAATGTATGCATGCTCCACAGCTCCCTGTCACAAGTAGCGAGTCAGAGCTGCAAATCCATGTACATATAGATTATTACACTTCGATATGTCACCTGTGTGACCACACAAGAGAATTTAATGCATGTATCGCATTCATATGCAGGTGATACTGATAGTACATATAGTAATCTATGGAGCTTAATTAGGGCAGCGGAAGTCTTTCGGCACTCTCTTGCCGCACTGGTTGACGAGCACCTCGATGGCGATGGGCAGCATGAGGTTGATGTTGAGGGCCTTGACTTGATGGTGGTGCAAAGGCAGAGAGCAGCGTCGAGGTTGGCCACACCGGACAGCAGCGGGTGAGGGACTCCTGGACTAAGGGGTCCTCGGGTGTCCGGCCTGTTTCTCATTGGGCCGGACTGATTGGCTATGAAGACATGAAGACCGAAGATTATACCCGTGTCCGGATTGGACTCTCCTTGGCGTGGAAGGCAAGCTAGGCGATCGACTATGAAGATTCCCTCTCATGTAACCGACCTCATGTAACCCTAGATCTCTCCGGTGTCTATATAAACCGGAGAGCATAGTCCGGATAGGACAGATTCATTACCATATACTCATAGGCTAGACTTCTAGGGTTTAGCCATTACGATCTCGTGGTAGATCAACTCTTGTAACACTCATATTCATCAAGATCAATCAAGCAGAAGTAGGGTATTACCTCCATATAGAGGGCCCGAACCTAGGTAAACATTGTGTCCCCCGTCTCCTGTTACCATCAATCCTAGACGCACAGTTCGGGACCCCCTACCCAAGATCCGCCGGTTTTGACACCGACATTGGTGCTTTCATTGAGAGTTCCACTGTGCCGTCGACGAAAGGATTCGATGGCCCCTTCGATCGTCGGTAATGACTCCGTCCAGGGAGAAACTTTTCCCCCGGACAAATCTTTGTGTTCGGCGGCTTCGTACTGCGGGCCAACTCTCTTGGCCATCTGGAGCAGGACGATAGCTACACCCCTGGCCATCAGGTCAGATTTGGAAGCTTGAACTACGTCGCGGATATCCGTGGAGACTCGATCTTCGATGGATTTGAGACCGCGGCGATCGCTCCCCTTCTCTCCGATGAACATGACTTAAATCAACCAACGATCTCCACCAACTCTTCTTCCGCTGTGTTTCGACTCGGTACGGAACAGATCAAACCTTGTATGCAGTCTCCATAGTGGTCCTGGGCGTGCTCGCTACACCGAAAATTTTCGTTTTCTGTCACGCTCCCCAACACAAGGTTCTCCCCCACACAAAATTTGAAGAATTCGGATACCGAATGCATGTTGCGTCACGTCCGGCCTACGTTTTAGGGCTTTTCCACCCGGGAACCCCTAGAAAAAGAATAGAACGTCTGAAACTAACGAAACTTGGCATGCATGATGTCCATGGTAATGCCAATGTGAGGAAAAAATTTGGGTGCGTTCGGAGGAGCTAAAAAAATTGGTTCGAGACTTTCCTTCCAGCCTACCCAAACGTACAAGGTTGTACACGGTGTGTTTGGTTGCAAGCATGATATGACACCAAATTTTGCCAGCGGTTGGGCATGCCCAAGTTTGTCCGTCATGCAAAATTTGAATGAATTTGGACACCGAACAAACATTGCGTCTCGTCGGGCCTATGTTTTCGAGTTTTTTCACCGGAAAACCCTAGAAAAAGCATAGAATGTGAGAAACCAACAAAACTTGGTGCGCATGCTGGCCATGGTGATGCCAACGTGTGGAAACAATTTGGGCGCGTTCGAAGGAGGTGAAAAGAAAAGTGGTTCGAGACTTGCCCTTCCGGTCTACCTGAATGTACCAGATAATGAAAAATATTCTCCCTCTTGGACGGCAGCCTTTCCCTCTCACGACCGCGTCGCCCCCGCGGGCGACCGGTCGCGCCTCGAGCACCTCCTCCCCGAGCTCTCCCCCTCCCCTCTCTCCTTGCCGCCGTCGCTGGCGTCCGGCGCCGGGCCTGGCCCGGGCGGCGGCCACTGGCCTTTCGCCTCGCGGGTCGCTCTGGTGCGGGGCGGTGCGGCGCTGCGGGGTGCTCCGAGGCGGCGGTGGTCCGGCGCGGCGGTGGTGCTCTCCGGCGTGGTGGCGGGGGATCTTCTGGGCGGCGGCGCTGCCGTTGGCGGCGGGGCGGTGCGATCTGGCGGCGCCCGCTCGGCCCAGATCTGGGCCCTTCGGGCCCCATCTGGGTCTGGGCAGGCCGGCGGCGGGGAGGGTCGTCAGTGTGGCTTCCGGGAGGCAGGGGAGCGGTGATGGGCGGGTGGATGCTGGCGGTGCTGGTGCCGCCTGCTACAGCGTGGCCGGCGGGGCTTTACGGGCCCAAATCGGGCCTGGCCGGGCCAGGGGTGGCCTGGTATGCCCTACTGCTGCGTCTGGACGGCGACCGCGACGGCGCCGGAGATTCGGGCCTCCCGCACGACGGCGGTGGAGGTAGTTCCCTCCCGCGTGGCTCCGGTGCTGCTGCTCCTGTAGCCTCGTGTGTCTCTCTCCATCCTCTTGGCCTCGTGGTGTTGATCTCGGTGAGGCGGCGTGGGTGGCGTCAAGACCGCGGTGGCGCATGCTGGTGGGCGGCGAGGTGGCTGGTTGGCTCCGGCCTGGTGGGGCGGAGGGGTTTGGAGTGCGGGAGAAATCCCTTGCCGGCTCTCTTCCGGCTGCGATGCGGTGACACCTGCGGTTGCCACCATCCCTTCTTGGAGGGTGTCAGATATATCCATCCCCCACTCCCTTTCGCGTGCCGGGGGAAACCCTAGGACACGTCCGGGCAGCAGCGTCGTCCACGTCGCATCCTTTGTTGGAGGTGCTGCTTCGTACGCGGCGGGTCGGAGCCTGGGTCTATGGTGGGTCAATTTCGGAGGGCGCAGCGGTGGCGGGTCATCCGCGCTTTGTCGAGCTGCCGTTGTTGGCATTTCTTTCTTCTACTTTGTTCTTTCTCTTTTCTCACACCGTGTTTGGTTGCAACCATGAAATGACACCAAATTTTGCCAGCGGTTGGGCATGCCCAAGGCCCCCCCCCCCACCCCCCACGCAAAATTTGAACGAACTCGGATACCGAACGCACGTTCCGTCACGTCCGGCCAGTGCTTAGGATTTGAAGACCAACGAAACTTGGCATGCATGCTGGGCATGGTGATGCCGAGGTTGGAAAAAAAATTGGGTGTGTTTGGAGGAGGTAAAAAAAAGGGTGTTCGAAACATGCCCTTCCGGCCTACCCGAACGTACCAAATTGTAGACGATGTGTTTGGTTACAAGCATGAAACCACTGAAAAAGTTCCATGTGCTCATGATTTTTTTGTAAGAAAATCACAAATTTGAAATGAAATCGCAAACTCAAAAAAGTTCATGAATTTGAAATAAAATCGCAGACTCGAAAAAAATCATGAATTTGAAAAAAGGTCATGAGTCTGGGAAAAGTTCATTAAAAAACAAATCATAAGTATTAAAAAGTTAAAGATTTTTTAAAAGTTCTGTGAATTAAGAAAAGAAAACAAAAATAGAAAGAAATAGGAAAATGAAAAAAAAACAAAGAACAAGGGCTAAACTAAAGAAAATCAGGTGGGAAACACATGCTTTTTTATTAGCTTTATATTCGGATAAGAAGTAGGAAAGGAGTTCATTTGCAATATAGTTAAAGTATCCCAGTGGTTAGCGGCTTGACTACTAGAGGTTGACAGTCTGGGTTGGAATCCCACGAAGCACAGCTTCTATTTTTTTGTCTTTTAATACTGAAAAGAAAGAAAAAGAAAACATAAATGGGCCAGGCCCGTCCCGTATATATCTGGTGGTGTACTGTACGTCAAAGATCCATATCGCCCTTTATACGTTTTGTGAGTGGGGTCTACCGAAGTGCTTCTCAAAAAAAATTGGTGCTAGTCTGTGCTGACCTGTCGGAACCTACGCGGCGGTCGCCGGAGATGAGTGAAGTTTCTTAATCACTGAAGCTGAAGAAACGTGTAAAGTCATCCGTGATAATCTCAAAGCCGCGCAATCGCGCCAGAAGTGTTACTATGATAGTAAGCACCGTGATGTGGCTTTTTAGATCGGAGACCATGTCTACCTCCGCGTCTCTCCAATGAAAGGCACTCGTCGCTTCGGTATCAAAGGGAAGCTTGCCCCTAGATACGTGGGTCCTTTCAAAATCATTGGCAAAAGAGGCGACCTCGCCTATCAACTTGAGCTGCCTTTCAACTTCGTGAACGTGCACGATGTGTTCCACGTGTCACAGCTCCGCAAATGCTTCAAGACGCCTGAGCGCACTATCAACTTCGAAGAGATTGACCTTCAAGAACATTTGTCTTATCATGAGCACCCCGTTGCTATTCTTGAAGAAACCGAGCGCAAGACTCGCAACAAGTCAATCAAATTCCTGAAAGTGAAGTGGTCGCACCATTCCGACCGCGAAGCCACCTGGGAACGCGAGGACCATCTCCGTTCCGAATATCCTGAGTTCTTTCATTCCTAAATCTCGGGACGAGATTCTCTCGTAGTGGTGGAGTGTTGTAACACCCCGGATGTAACTTTCCATATTTGTGACTCCAACTCTTGCCATTTTCGGCTATGTGTTATGATATTCCCTCCGTGGTCGGGTTTTGTCTTTCGTTTTGCATTTTGTTCATGTCATGCATTTCATATCATGTCATCACGTGCATTGCATTTGCATACGTGTTCGTCTCATACATCCGAACATTTTCCCCGTTGTCCGTTTTGCAATCCGGCGCTCCTATCTCGTCCGGTGCACCCCTCTTGTTTTCTTTCGTGTGCGGGTGTCAAACGTTCTCGGAATGGACGGAGGCTTGTCAAGTGGCCTTAGTATACCACCGGGAGACCACCGGTCAAGTTTCGTTCCATTTGGAGGTCGTTTGGTCCTCCAACGGTTAACCGGGCATCCGCAAAGGCCATTTGAGTGTGCAGCAAAACCCCCCCTCAAAACCGGCCCAAAACCCACCAAACTCTCTTCCATGTTGTAGGTCGTTCGATCACGATCGTGTGTGCGAAAACCGCACCTCATTTGGACTCTCCTAGCTCCCTCTACCTATATATTCACCTCCCCTCCCGAGACAAACGCAGACGAAACCCTAGAAAATCCCCGCGCGCCGCGCCGGACGTGTCCGTACCGGCCGAACGCAAACCCGCCACCGCTCTTGCCCACTCGCAGGACGCCACGTCAGCGCCACCGCGTCCCGCGCCGCCGCGGCGGGCCCGCCCGCGCGCGACCGGGTCCCGAGCCGCCGCCCGGCCTCCGCCTCCCCGCGCCGCCCGCGCTCCGCCGCTCCCGCGCCTTCGCCGCGCTTGCCGTCGCCGGCCGCCGCCTCGGCCGTCGCCCGCCTGCGCCGCCCCGCCGCCACCGCGCCGCGGCTCCCCGCCGCCGTCGCCGGCTCCTCCCCGTCGCGGCCCGCCGTCCCCGGGTCGACGCCGCCCCTCCGTCGCCGGCCCGCCGCCTCCACTCCGTCTCCGGCGGCCGAGCCCGAGCCGAGCGCCCTCTCCGGCCAGATCCGATCTGGGTCAACGCAAGGTTGACCAGAGACCCCCCCCCCCCGAAATATTCTGTCTTTTGCACTTTACAGCATATACCCCTGTTCAAATTTGCATAACTCACTGTGCATAGCTCCGTTTCGCGCGTGTAATACGTCAAATTGTTCGCCTCATGATGCTCTACATTTTATTAAATTGCACCATGCTTATTAGAGGTCATCTGCATGCCCAAATCTGGGTTGCAAAAGTGCTAGTTGCTGTTATCTGCTGGTTCTTTTTAGAACTTGGAGATTTGTCATTTTAGTATCATTTAATCTGTACATCTTATGGGCATGAGCTCTACATGCGTTTTGTTGTATGCCATGCCATATTTCCAAGGGTGTATGCCATGTATTTTTTTGATCTCTGTGGTGACTAGCACAAGAATGCAAACTAGGCCCCGTAATGTTTCTGATTTCAGGGACTTGGTGATTTCTCAAAGTCCTTGTCTACTGTTATTTTGTTGCCATGTAAACTTGATGCTACAGAGATATCCATGCA
Organism: Triticum aestivum; assembly: GCF_018294505.1. Taxonomy (NCBI): domain Eukaryota; kingdom Viridiplantae; phylum Streptophyta; class Magnoliopsida; order Poales; family Poaceae; genus Triticum; species Triticum aestivum. Next base: position 9,068,809 of record NC_057814.1, read on the forward strand.
TATTTTGGAGATATTCAGTTAGGATGTTTTGTAGATATTGTTGTAGTTGATCCATTTCTGCAATTTCTTGCAATTATGGAGTGCCATAGCATGACTCAATCCTGCTCTACTTTTGCTATAAAATATTTGTGGCAGATTCTTAACATGATATTCATTTTTGCCAAGCTTGTTGTGGTTGATCCATACATGCTATGTATTTGTTCTTGCCATGCATAGCTTCACAAACATGCCATCTTGCAGTAGGTATGCTTGTTTTGTCATGCATTGCTTTGTGGTGAGTGCATCAAGCTCACAAAGATGCCCTCGTATTATTGTTTCTGCCATGCTCTGTTTTCTGCCAAGTCTGAAACCTGATAACGAAGCTTGCTATGTTTACATGCTTGCCATCATATCTTCTAGTCCTTTTTGGCTTATGGTCAGTAAGGGACTTTTGTCATATGCAATTAGTAGAATACTTCCATGCCTTGTTTTGCCATGTTAAGTTCCTGTAGCATGTTGATTTTGTGCTCTGAACATTGCTATCTGATGCTGTTTTCTGCCATGTCCAGTAATTTCACCAAGTCTGTGAACCTGTTATCTTTTGCACTTTTGTCATGCTTGTTTGAGCTTGATATCTTGTGAACTAGCCGTAGCTTAGTGTTCATCTTTTGTCAAGAATCTCCTGTAGATTACTTCCATATGCTTTGTTGCTATGTTGGAGTGCTGTAGCATTGTTGCTTGTTGCATTTTAAGTGCTATCATACTGTTAATCACAGATTCGTGTCATTCTTGTTTTGCTTGCCATTTGCAAACTGTGCATCTGTTTCCGGTGATCTTTATATGGATCTCGACCGAAATCATCTCATCTTTCCAGTGGCATGCTTGGTTTGCCAAGTTACTGCCTTGTTCATCATTTTCCTTCCGGAGCACGCATATGCATCGCATATCATATCTCGCATATCATACATGTTTTGCATCATGTTGCTTGTGCATTTCTCGCGATTGATTGTGGTTCCGTTGCTTGTGTTCTTGTCTTGGGTACAGCCGGGAGATGAGTTCATGTACGAGGAACCTGTTGAGTACGTTTACGAGGATCAAGCTTTCGACAACTCTGAGAACCTTGCAGGCAAGATGACCACCCCTCGAAATCACTTCAACCTTTGCTTTGCTAGTTGTTCGTTCTATTGCCATGCTGCGCTACCTATCACTTGCTATATCATGTCTCCCATTTTGCCATGTCAGCCCCTAACCATCCTTTCCTAGCAAACCGTTGTTTGGCTAAGTTACCGCTTTTGCTCAGCCCTTCTTATAGCGTTGCTAGTTGCAGGTGAAGTTGAAGTTGGTTCCATGTTGGAACATGGATATGTTGGGATATCACAATATCTCTTATTTAATTCACGCATCTATATATATTTGGTAAAGGGTGGAAGGCTCGGCCTTTTGCCTGGTGTTTTGTTCCACTCTAGCCGCCCTAGTTACTGATATACCGGGATTATGTTCCTTGAGTTTGCGTTCCTTACACGGTTGGGTGATTTATGGGACCCCCTTGACAGTTCGCCTTGAATAAAACTCCTCCAGCAAGGCCCAACTTTGGTTTTACCATTTGCGACCTAAGCCTTTTTCCCCCGGGTTTTCTAGAGCTCCAGGGTCATCTTTATTTTAAACCCCCGGGCCAGTGCTCCTCTGAGTATTGGTCCAACCTGCCAGTCGCCGGTGGCCACCAGGGGCAACTCTGGTCTGGCCTATCGGAAGCTTGGACAATCCGGTGTGCCCTGAGAACGAGATATGTGCAGCTCCTATCGGGATTTGTCGGCACATTCGGGTGGCTTTGCTGGTCTTGTTTTACCATCGTCGAAATGTCTTGTAAACCGGGATTCCGAGACTGATCGGGTCTTTTCGGGAGAAGGTTTATCCTTCGTTGACCGTGAGAGCTTATGATGGGCTAAGTTGGGACACCCCTGCAGGGTATTATCTTTCGAAAGCCGTGGCCACGGTTATGAGGCAGATGGGAATTTGTTAATGTCCAGTTGTAGAGAACTTGTCACTTGACCCAATTAAAATACATCAACTGTGTGTGTAGCCGTGATGGTCTCTTCTCGGCGGAGTCCGGGAAGCGAACACGGTTTGAGTTATGGATGACGTAAGTAGGAGTTCAGGATCACTTCTTGGTCATTGCTAGATGACGTCCGTTCCGTTGCTTCACTTCTCGCTCTCTTTTGCGTATGTTAGCCACCATATATGCTTATTGCCGCTGCAGCTCCACCTCTTTTCACCACATTTTCCTATAAGCTTAAATAGTCTTGATCTCGCGGGTGTGAGATTGCTGAGTCCTCATGACTCACAGATTCTACCAAAACAGTTGCAGGTGCCGACGATACCAGTGCAGATGATGGGATCGATCTCAAGTGGGAGTTCGACGAGGAACGTGGTCGTTACTATGTGTCTTTTCCTTATGATCAGTAGTGGAGCCCAGTTGGGACGATCGGGGATCTAGCATTTGGGGTTATCTTATTTTTATCTGGATCTTGACCGTAGTCGGTCTATGTGTGTATTTTGGATGATGTATGAATTATATTTATGTATTGTGTGAAGTGGCGATTGTAAGCCAACTCTTTATCCCATTCTTGTTCATTACATGGGATTGTGTGAAGATGACCCTTCTTGCGACAAACCACTATGCGGTTATGACTTTATCACGGATGGTCGTATTTATGGAGTAATTATTGGTCAAATGCATGTCTTAACGAAACAAAATACGCCTTACTTTTAGGAATGCAGGGAGTAGGATTAAACCTATATAAATTTTCCACTAAGAATTCCTTTGTATTATATTCTATAGGAATTTTAGGTATTTTGTTCATAGGATAGGAATATCGTATAAAAAGGAAAGTTATTGAAAATGTGATGGCATGTATCACAGTTCCTAGATGTCATTTGGTTCACATGATAGGATTTTTTTTCTTTTCATTAAGTCTGAGCTAATTTGTTTTTTTGACAAAAAAAGCTACTCGGGCTCATCTCTAGCCGCTGCCTCCTCCTCTCCACAAAAAAGCTAGGGTTTCGGCCTCCCGTCGGCGCCACCGCAGGTCTGCCTCCTCTCCGGTAGCCCTAGGGCCATGGGGGCACGGTGGATCTCGGCAAGGGCTGGCGGGAGGCCTCGATTTTTAGTCGTTTCTTTCAGTTTTGATAAGGTTTATATCCTACTCAGTAAGATGAGACGGCAGCAGCTCCCTGAAGACGGAATAAAGGTCTCCCCGCCTAGCCCCCCTTCCGGCGGTGCATCTAGCACCATTAATGGGTGTGTGGAGGTGTGTTGGGATATAACCCCGCTGTATAACCCGCCCAGAAAGGGCCGGGTTAGGCCGTCGGCGACTCTTGAAGCTAGACCCCAGACAGGCCCAGGTGATCAAGACGCAGGGCTGGAGGGGCGGCTCACAAGATGGGCCGGCTTAAGGCCCAAGGCCAGAAGACGGCGCGTGGCCTGGATGTGTAAGCCACCCAATGATGACTTGTCATAGAAGGCAAGACGACTTACAGTGAGGATCGGTCACGGAACATGACCCGACCCGGACTCTTGTAAGCCGGTGGCCTTGACCTGTATATAAAGGCGAGTCCCCGGCATAGAATAGGGCAAGTTACAATCAATCGATAGCTAGGTCTAGCGAATCCGCTCCCTTGTAATCGATACCCAAGCAATAAGAATGAAGAGCAGGAGTAGGCTTTTACCTCCATCGTGAAGGGTCGAACCTGGGTAAACTCGTGTCTCTCGTCCCGCTCAACCCTGACAAGTTAATCACCATTGCGATGGCCTCGCGACAAAGTCTTTTCACTATGACATCTGTCGTGACAAAACCACGACAAGGTTTGTCTTCGGCGGATCTATCTTTGGTGGATTTGCTCGGATCTCGTCGTTGTTCGTCTACGTTCGTGTGTCTTCTGGTTGGATCCTTCTAATCTACGTTATTTTTTATCCATGGCGGTTGTTGTTCTGGTGCACTGGTCCTATGGGCCTTAGCACGACGACTTCCTGACTGTCTACTACAACAAGTTCTGCCCGACTCCGGCGACGGTGGGGTGATGATGGCGCTGCGTCTTCGGCTCGCTTCAGTGCCTATGATCATCCCTAGGCGGTCTACGAATCTAGATGTGATTTTTATTATTTCTGGTATTCATTGTACTACCATGATTGAAGATGAATAGATCGGAAATTTTCCCGCAAAAAAAAAGAAAAGTATGAGCTCAGTTTTTTGGTTTTTTTCGTTAAGTTTGAGCTAATTTTTTTCTTTGAAATGTGAAGGATAGAAACCAATCCTACATAGCAATAGGAATGTTTCTAACCAAAGTGTTCAAAAGGAAATTCTCCTAAAACATCCATTCAAAACTCTTGTTAGGCGGGTTCTTTTTCTTTTGTTGTGGTAACCAATTTTGGCTTCAGTGAAGCAAAAGCGTTTTTTTCTTCTTCAATGCATCATTTGCTAAATTGAGAAGGGAATTGAACTCGTGTCGAATGGAGGAGGCGGGGGATCCTCAACATTGGCCGAAGAAAAACACATATTTCCCGAGTATATTGACTCAAATGACTAGAAGAGATCTTAAATAAACCTTAATATGGCAGAATATATAACACTGAAAAGGAAAAATAGATTTAATTGACTTGTTGAGGGCCGAACGGAATCGCAATAAAAAAATGTTCTACAAAAAGGAAGGTAACTTACGCCCGATTTGTATTCAGCTCGATCCGCCCAATACGCTGAGGACCCAAACTGACTCAGGTATAACCACGTACGCGTGAACCCAATCCGATCAAGATCACGATCGCATCGTGTCGTGGAATTAACACGTCAGATGTCCTAGGTGTAAGGACTTAGTCGTGAGGCCAGCGCATCTATGTAGTAGCTTGAGAGGGATTGATTGGGATGAGAGACGTAGGGCGGATCAACGCACAAGACATGGGTTTAGACAGCTTCGGGCCCCGGGAAACATCATCCGGTAACAACCCTACGTGCTGTTTGAGGCTAGGTCTCATTATGCTTATGAGAGTCGCCGGTAAGCCGACTCTTTGTGTCTAGCCCTAGAGATTGTTTCTTGTTGCTCGTCCCTCTTTAGGGTGCCCTGCCCCTCCTTATATAAGTTGGAGAGGCGGGTTACATGTGGAGTCCTAGTAGGACTAGGACTAGTCTATCTTTTCTTACAAGTTAATTACAAGTCCGGGTCTTGCTTCCTCGTAAAGGAAATATTCGTCATCCCTTTCTTCTTAAACCGGCCCACCATCATATGAGCCGGCCATCTGGGCCTTGGGCCTAGTCTTCTATCTGACCCGCCGTCGGGGTCATCCGTGAGTCGTCAGGCTCGTGAGTCGTCTGACAGTGAGCCGCCAGACCCGTGAGTCGCCAGTCCTCTGGCGGGTCACGGTGAAGCGCCAAGTCCGGCCGGGTCATACTTCCGGCCGGGTCATACCGCGGGGTATATCCCCGACATTAGCCCCCAGTTTAATTTGGATTCATCCATGTTAAACTAATCTGCAATATAAACACAAGAACAAATTTGACAGGTTGTGTTCCGGGTTAAATATTCTTTGTAAGCCGGCACTTGATCATCCTTAAGTCCTTGTCATCTTCCTTCTTGATATGTATCCATAATCTCATAGCAAATCTCTTTAGCGGATATGCTCAAATTTTGCCAATGCAAAAAATCCAGATACTTCCTTTGAAAAAATCCGGGTCAACAGGCCAGCTTCAGTGTCAATTTGCTGACATTGGTCTTTTGTTGAGAAATATTGTAAGAGATAATCCACTTGAATCGGTTTCCAAAACACCGGCTTTAAAAGATATTGGTCTTGAAATACTCATCTGACTTTCAGCCGGCTTGAAGAGGTAAAAATTGCCGGTTTATCATAACCAAAATTGCCGGTTTGTAAATATTGATAGCACCGGGTCATAACTGTTACTGACGCCGGGTCATAATTATTTGGTGACACCGGATCATGATTGTTGCAAACACCGGGTCAACTTGATCTTCTCCAAACTGAGAATTTTGAAGATTTCCCCCCTTATATATATCACTCGTAGCCCCCAAGTGCCGGCTTAGTAAGATAATACTAAGCTGGGACTTTGTATATAATTTATTGATAATAACATCATATAATATAATCTCCACCATGGGGCTTGAACCCACGTCCACAAGGTTAAGAGCTTTGTACTCTACCAACTGAGTAGTGGACCGTTCAATATAATGGATTAATGCTTGTGTACCTTGAATTTTTGACAGGACCAATTGGTAGCCCCCAAGGGCCGGCTCATTTAGAATGTGATGAGTCGGGTCTTGAATAAGTTGAGCAAAAAATGACTTTGCATTAGCCCCCAAGTGCCATGGTGCATGCTAGCAGTGACATGGGACTTGCATATTTGATGTAATCTCAACTTGAATAATGTAGCCCCCAAGTGCCGGGTTGTAAGCCTGCAGCGACTCGGGACTATTCCTTCCGTTGTAGAATAAATCATATCCATTGATAAAATAATTGCGCTGAAGCGACTTTGAAAACCTCAACCATAATATTAGTTTCTTATCTGTTGACAAGTAAATCCAGAGTTTTAAATACCCTGCGGCTCTTGGCCGATGGCGATTTATTACGCCTCCATTGTAAGCCGGAAATTTTATAACCCGGCTATTTATAGCCTTTCGAGAAAATCAAGAATTGATAACCCTTTTGAGACACCAATGTCAATCTTTCGATGACGGGCTTGGACTTAAACCTTTATATAAGTCATAGTTCTGCAAATCCTGCATAGAGTTTAAACAACATATGCCCTGACGACTTAACGTCAAAAGCCAGGGCGGGTAACCACCCAAATGTAGTCTTATCCTGCACACAAGTAGATCACAAGACACCTTGGCGGTTTACCGCAGGGCGGGTCATAATATCTCACATATAACCACTGTGATATTGATTTTGTACTGCCGGTTTATATGACCTGTGCAGTAAGGGTGATAACCCAATCCTTAGAAGCCAATGCTTCCACATAGATGATGATTGTCATAAGCTGGCGATTTACCATTGAAAATCAAGCCGGGTTAAATAACAACCACTCATATACACTTTAGATATGAAAAAGAGCTTCAAATAAAATCCAAAAATTGTTTGCAAAAAAAGACTTCAAAATTTTTGAGGCTTCTGATTCGAATACAATCAGAAAACCGTTCCAAAGGTGTTAAGCTAAGATTCGAATACGATCATATAGCCCCCAGTGGCTTTGGCGTTGCCGATCAAGAGGGTACCGACAGCTATGTTCTCTTTGGTTCGAATACGACCTATGTTTGAACAGGAAGCCCCCAAATGACCTTGAGAGTTGTTTAACGACGCTGATTCGAATACGATCCACGTCGGTTCCCAAAGGGGGTTGAGCTATGGTTCAAATATGACCAAGAAACTCCCCAATGAGCTCGGCAGTGTGCCGATCGAAAGGGTATCGACAACTATGTTCTCTTTGGTTCGAATACGACCTATGTTTGAACAGGAAGCCCCCTAGTGATCATGAGAATATTTAACGACTCTGATTCGAATACGATCAGGGTCACACCAAAAGGGTTAAGCTAAATTCAAATACGATCAGCTCCCAATGGTCCTTAAAGCAGGGTACCTATATTTGAGTTGTGCTTTGTAACAGACTCTCTTTGGTCCCTATAATTTTTCCTAAGAACTCGAACTTTGCCAGAGATAACCTCTTTTTTAACCGGAAATTTGTAAACCGGATATTAAGAGCTTCAAAGCTTTATAAGATATAAATTTACCTTGAGCCGGACGTTTGAACCGGATTTGAGAACTTCAAAACTTTGCGGGAGAAAGATATCTCTTGAACCGGATTTTAAACCGGAATCTTTATTTGAACCGGCAATTTTCTGACGGCCTTTAAAGTTTCATCAATATGGTAGCAGCCTCCGAAACCGGGTTATCATTCCCTTCAACGACCCGGGGTTCCCGAGTCATGCCACTGTAGCCCCCGAGTCTCAAGATGACTCGAGGAGTTGGCTTGAGATTCTCCATATTTAACCGTGATATAAGCCGGCATAACTTGTATATCATTGGTGTTGATAACACGATGTGTATCCACAGAAGGTTAAGGTGACTGCGGCGGGTTATAAATGATCCCGTATGAGCCGTGTCAGCAACTCGGCCAATGGTTCCTTCCAACTAGCTGTTTGAAGTTTAACCAAACTGTAGTGACGGCGACTCGTGCGCCTGCCCATTGAACCATCCAGTGCAGACGACGGCTGATAATGTATGATAATTTGCCTCCAGTTTGTTGGAAGAAAACCGGGCTTCCCAAGTAGTGACTTGCTCATAATCAATAAACAACTCATCCAGACAAGTGCGGCCTGGTGTGTTGATGTAGATCAGGCCGCGAGAGACGGACGGTAAAGACGACCGTAACATCAGAGGCGGCACAGACAGATGAGTCGGCCGTGGCATTGTAAACCGGTGCGGACGGGTGAGTTGTCCTCCTTGTTGTAAGCCGGCGTGGTCGCGAGAGACGGCCACGGCGTGGTAAGCCGGCGCGGTCGCGAGAGACGGCCACGGCGTTGTAAGCCGGTGCGAGGGTCCGTTGAATAACGAAGACCACCTGTGCCAAAAGATGTTGGCGTGCCTCCATCTCCGCAGTATAATATCACTTTTTGTCATAAATAATTGCCCTGTATAAGCAATATTGCAGACGAAGGCAAAGATAAACTATTCTTTGATAGAAATAATATGTACTAAAAATATATTTTAGATGGATATCACCTGATGTGTTTAGGCCGAAAATAATCCGCCATGAAGTTGATGATCCCTAGGTGAAACTGGAATCCTTCACGGGTGAATCGGCCGCGGGAGCAGACAGATAAACCGGCCACGGTGTTTGTGAGCCGGTGCGGACGAGCAAGTTGTCCTCCGCGTTGTAAGCCGGCGCGGATGCGTGAACCGGCCGCGAGGGCGGACGGGCAAGTCGTCCGCGGCGTTGTAAGGCGGTGCGGACGGGCGAGTCAATCACAGGGACGGTTCCGCTGAGTTGAAGTAGTCCGAGCCGCAAGGGTGGCGGCTTGCGCGTCCATTTACCGGGAAACGAGGCACGGACGAACACCGGGCGCAATGTTGCAAGTACGTGCTCCGTACCCATGGTATAAACCACAATTGTCCTGCGTACAAAACATACAACAGGGCGGAGTAGTTTTTTGTCGAAGGAAATCAACATGTACCTAACAATATATGTAAGATAAATATCACCTGATTTTAGGTGACAGATGATCACCATATGGCATCCGTAGATAACCAAGAATTTTTGTGTTGATCCTCTCAAAGGCCTTGCCAGAGTTCGCCGCAGTTTGTATAATCTTCACTGCGTGCAAATTGTAGTATACTCTTTGGCCGGTTCAGAGGTGTGAAGGCCGTAGATGAAGTCGCTTTGGCCGGGGTGGCTCAATGGCAACTCGGTCGGGGCGGCTCGCAACACTTGGAGGCCAGGTGTTTGGGAGGCTTGGGGGCCGGCGGCTCAAAGCAGCAGCGGCGGCACCCTAGGGTCGATGACGGTGGTAGAAGATGACCCAGTGCAGCGATGGTTCAGAAGTGCAGCAGCGGCGACGGCAGGACCCAGTCCGGAGGCGTGACGATATCTTGATGATCGCTAGGAGGCGAGGCCGACTCCATGCGACCGAGGTCTCCTCCGGGTCATGCTTGGTTTGACCCATCAGTTTGACTAGTGCCTTCATACGTCATAGTGGATGATGGAGTAGTAGTTGATGACTAGATTTTGGTCTTTATGCACAAAGCAGCAGCGGCAGATCGTAGTGGAGGTGCAGCTGTAGCGCTCGTAGAAGGAGCAGCAACGGCGAGGCGTGCAGGCGAACAGCAGCTTGGCCGTCTCGAGGCAGCAGCACAGCCATGGAGCAGCGTCGAGGTGTGGGCCGAGGCAGAGGAGGCACATCGGAGGCAGCCCCGGCTAATGGTGAAGGCGGTGATTTGGCGCGGGCGAGTCAGATGTCCGCTCGGCCGGCTCACAGGCAGAAGCTTGAGCATCGTAGGACAGGGCCGAATCTGCGGCCACGTCCCTGTCTTTCTCCGGGTCGTACTTTGACTCGGCAACCCCACGCCCTTTTCTTTCTTTCTCGAGTGCAGCGCTGTTGATTGGACGGCTCTGCTCATATTTCCTTGTACAGCCTGCCTCCATGTATGTATAGCTATCCGAGATAGCAATTCTGAGAATTAAACTAGCACTCAACCCACGTGAGCAGCATAGATCCTGTTTTGTCCTTTGTACGATAACATGCAGCAGTAGTTGGCACGATTGATGGACGTTCTATGACTTGGAAGTCGCCTGTAGCGACAAAACACCTCGGGTCTGGGTGCGTCAGAAAAAACGTGTTGTAACAGGAAAACACGGCCTGGCGACTTGCGATTCAACTGCTCCCCAATCATACTGCAAAAAATTTCTCTTGCACTCCTGCTGGCCCCTGTGACGTGATCCTTGCATTGCTTGATCTCGAACACATCTCTAACTTGCGGCGGCGATAGTACATCCGACGCACTCTTAATCTTCTGGAACGTAAACCTTCATCTGTCTACTCGCGAGCTCTTCGATCCCTGAAGAGATCCCTCCAAGAACTCAACACCACCGTGCGCCTAGCCCCACGGTGGGCGCCAACTGTCGTGGAATTAACACGTCAGATGTCCTAGGTGTAAGGACTTAGTCGTGAGGCCAGCGCATCTATGTAGTAGCTTGAGAGGGGTTGATTGGGATGAGAGACGTAGGGCGGATCAACGCACAAGACAAGGGTTTAGACAGCTTCGGGCCCCGGGAAACATCATCCGGTAACAACCCTACGTACTGTTTGAGGCTAGGTCTCATTATGCTTATGAGAGTCGCCGGTAAGCCGACTCTTTGTGTCTAGCCCTAGAGATTGTTTCTTGTTGCTCGTCCCTCTTTGGGGTGCCCTGCCCCTCCTTATATAAGTTGGAGAGGCGGGTTACATGTGGAGTCCTAGTAGGACTAGGACTAGTCTATCTTTTCTTACAAGTTAATTACAAGTCCGGGTCTTGCTTCCTCGTAAAGGAAATATTCGTCATCCCTTTCTTCTTAAACCGGCCCACCATCATATGAGCCGGCCATCTGGGCCTTGGGCCTAGTCTTCTATCTGACCCGCCGTCGGGGTCATCCGTGAGTCGTCAGGCTCGTGAGTCGTCTGACAGTGAGCCGCCAGACCCGTGAGTCGCCAGTCCTCTGGCGGGTCACGGTGAAGCGCCAAGTCCGGCCGGGTCATACTTCCGGCCGGGTCATACCGCGGGGTATATCCCCGACACATCGCATCGTCTCAAACGTGCCGCCGATCGGCATAGGCGATGGCCGGCGGTAGCCTCCACCTGTCGGTAGCCTCCACCTGGCGGTAGCCTCCACTTCGCCCCACTCAAGGAGGTAGCCTCCACCTGTCGGCGGTGGCGGCCTATTCTTTTCCCGTTGCGGACACTCGGCTCGGGTGGGTCTGCTCCAGCGGCGGGGTACCGGTTCTGGTCGGGTGGTGGCAAGGAGGTGGCGTGGCCCCTTGGCGGCTGGATGCGGGAGTTGGCCGGTGGCGCCCTGCAGGCCCAGATCTGGGCCTTTTGGGCCTGATTGGGGTCAGGGCGGGCCGGTTTGTATTCAATTGGGTCGCTTTCGGCTGGCCTGGCGAGCTCCTTACGATGGGGGTTGTGGCTACTATGCTGCGTCAGCTGCAGCTCAACGGCGGGAGCTTCATGGGCCCGATCTCTGCCCGGGCAGGCAGTTGGCCTGGTGTGTGCTCCTGCTGCTGCGTCCGGTCTGCTACCGTCTGAGCCGGTGGAGGTTCATCCCTCCCACGTGGCTGCAGTACTGCCAGCCCCTGTCTACGGTTGCTTCGGTAAGGTCCGGCTGGCCTTGTAGTGTTTGCCATGGTAAGACGTAGGTGGTGTCTTCAAGACTATGTTGTCGCATGTTGGTGGGCGGCAAACGTGGTGGAGCCGAAGGTTGGTCCTGGGTTGTGGGTGTGAGGGGTGGGGAGAGATCTCTGTCGGGGCTTGTTGGCATCGATGCGGTGACACTTGTGGGCGCCACCATCCTTCTTGAAGGGCGTCGGGTGTACCTCTCCCTCGTTCCCCTCCGTGTACCGGGAGAAATCCTAGGATCCGTCCGGGCAACAGCACCGTCGTCGTCACTGTCCTTCTTGACGGTGTTGCTTGGTACGTGGCAATTCGGTGGCATAGGAGTGTGTCGGAATTCCCCAGAGGGCGTAGCGGTTGCGGGATACCGTCGCTTTCGCCGATCCGACGCTGTTGGGATTCCTTCTCTTGTTTTTCTTTTGGTCGAGATTGTGTTGTTTGGCCTAGCGATTATTGAACAGTTGTATTGGGTGGTTGCTATATTAATATATAGCGGAGCGAAAGCCTATTTTGAGAGATGGCGGTGGTAATGAACCTACGAGCGCGGCAATAGATCAAGATCGGCCGTGCGCTGCTAGACCCAGCACTACACCCTATAAACGGTTCAGGCTCGCTAGGTTTTGTCGTTCCCTGGATTTTTTTTTTGTCCGGCGAGTTCTTTTTCTTTTCCGGTGCACAAGATGGTGACCGTGTGTCATTGGCGGCCACCTGCGGAGGACATGATTAAAATCAACCTAGATTGATCCTTTATACCGGGTGAGTCTCATGCTGGATTGGCGGGCGGGCGGGCGGGCGGGCTAGGTCTCCGGATGGCTTAATTGTGTGTGCCCGGGCCGGTCATCAGGAGAATATCGAGGACGCATTCGCAGCTGAAGCCTGTGTCATGTCACATGCTGTCACAGTTGCTGCTGATCCAGGGATGATAAGGGTGGTCTTTGAGACGGACTCACAGCTTCTCCAGGAAGCTCTTGAATTAGCGAATATGGGTCGCTTGTATGCTCCGAACTACTATGTGGAATGGGAGTCGGATGTCCCGGCCCATGTGGCTGAATGTGCTTTGGGTGATATGCCCAAGCACCGTTAAGTTTATAAAGCTTTGCTTTGCCTTAAAAAAATCAGTTTTTTGCTTCAGTGAAGCAAAAGCGGTTTTTCTTCTCAATGCATCATTTGCTAGATCCAGAAGGGAATTGAACGCGTGTCGAATGGAGGAGGCGGGGGATTGGGAAGAAAGATACCAGGGGCACGCTCAGCAGTGGCCGTGGAAAAACGCACATCTCCGAGTATATTGTCTCAAATTACTCGAAGAGGTCTTAAATAAATCTTAAGATGGCTGAAGATAACACTGAAAAGGGAAGACAGATTTTATTTAGTTGTTCACGGCCGAACGGAATTGTAATAAAGAATTGTATTGCAAAAAAGAAGATAACTAACGCCCGATTGGTATTCAGCTCGATCCACCCAATACGTTGAGGACCCAAACTGACTCATGTACGTATACATATATACACCACGTAGGTGTGAATCCAATCGAGATCACGATCGCTTCGTCTCAAACGTGCCACCGATCGACATAGGCGATGGCCGGCGGTTGCGTGGACCGCCTGTCCTCGCTCCCCAACGACCTCCTCCGCCGCATCCTCCACTTCGCCCCACTCAAGGAGGCAGCCTCCACCACCGCGCTCTCCCGCCGTTGGCGAGAGCCGCTCTGGCTCTCCTCGGGCGCCGTAAACCTCGAGACGGGCGTCGTCGAGAAAAAGAAACACCGCCGACAACAAGGGCACGAGCAAGACAACGCCCACGCCCGCTTCTTCTCCGGGAGCGACGACATGGTCTCCGCGGCCACGGGAGCGCTCGACGCCGCCACCGTTCCCGTCACAAGGCTCACTTTAATCACCTGGTACCCTGTCAGCGACCATTACGAGGTCGTGTCATCCTACAAAGACATGGTCGAGGTCGTGCTCTCCAACCGGGCGACGCGCCGCGTCGAGGAGCTCCTGCTCACCGCCAAAGATCCTTCCGGCAGCCCCTATGATCGGTGGGTATTCAATTGCACAGTCACCCTCGACTCGCTGCAGTTGGTGGCACTGCGGATCCTAGAACTCACCAACTGCAGTGGAGTACTAGTCTACCACACGGAGGCCGTGCTCCCACGGCTGTCCTCCCTAAGGCTGAGCCATTGCACCCAGCAACTAGGATCCCTCCAACGCGTTATTGACGCGGCGCCGTCGCTCGCTGCCGTCCGACTCGAGTATGTCTTCATAACACACGAGGAAGCCATAGAAGCCACATGGCGCCACTTCCGATGTCCTGCAACCACCGTGCTTGTGCTTGACAGTTGCAAGTGGGAGGTGACAATAGGGCATAGACACGGCTGGTTCTTCAAGAAGACCGTCTATCGACTGAAGATCGACGCGATGAGGCTGCGCCGATTTAGCTACAAGGGGCCACTCCGCTCCTACTCATTCAGTCCACAGCCCCTCGAGTTTGAACAAGTGGATCTGGAATTTTTCGAGCAAGGCTACAGGGTAAAGGATCCAAACCGTGACTTAGAAACCTTCTGGAAATTCACTCGGAACTTCACTGGTACCAAGGAGATGAGGCTGAGTGTGAACCACCTCGAGGATATCGCCGTCCTCAGCGAGGCAAGGCAGATCGAGCTCCTGCCGGCGTTCGGTCGCCTCGAGCGTCTCGAATTTCAAGGAGCACATTGGACCAAAGACAAGACTGCAGCAGTGACGACCATCTTGAACCTGCTCCACTGCTGTCCTGTGCTCATTACCCTCCGAATCAACCTCACCGCAAAGTACGAGGAGGAGGATGCGTCGAATAAACAAGGGGGACACAAACAGAAAGGAACTACTCGGAAGGAAATTCTTATGGCTGCCATGGTAGGTCCACGCTACTTATTCCAATGCTTGCAGAGCTCCCTGAGGAGAGTGGACTTACAGTTCCAGCTAGAGAAGAAGGACTGTCTTGGTGTCAAGCTGATAAAAACTTTCGCCGAGAATGCGATGTTTCTTAAAGAAATACTTATTGACAGTGGAGACGAAAAGTTGTGTGAGCACATGAAGCCCAGGATTGCAAAGTGGAACTCGAGCAGGAAAGAGTTAGGGGCCACAAGTTTCGTGCTCTTACCTCTTAAGAGGTGACTCTAGAAAATAAGGGGAAATATGGTACGTATACTCCTATTTATGTAGTGTTATTTCTCAGGACATTATTATTATTTTGGACGGGAATTTGTGGCTGGAGTGTGCTGGTACATCTTGACAGAATGAACATTCAGTGTTAGAAGAGATTGTAATCGCTTGTCCCACATCTTATATTTGGAAATTGCGTATTTGCATAGGAGGTTATATAATTGATGCAATGTGTATATTTGTTGTGATATTCTGTTACACGTGGGCACGTTCATCATTCATGAAACCTGGCATTTCATGTTATTACGACTATGAGCTTACTAGTAAAATGTTAGAGACAAAACCAATCACTAGTAGAAAAGAGGGCTTCGGTTCACGCCGGGTCAGCCCATTAGTCCCGGTTCAGTCCAGAACCGGGACCCATGGGGCACTGGTCCCGGTTCGTGAGGCCAGGGGCCTGCCGGGCCTCGTGGGGCATTGGTCCCGGTTCGTCTGGCCCCTTTGGTCCCGGTTGGTGGGACGAACCGGGACCAATGGGCCTCGCTCCTGGCCCACCACCATTGGTCCCGGTTGGTGGCTTGAACCGGGACCACAGGCTGCCCTTTAGTCCCGGTTCATGCCACGAACCGGGACCAATGAGGTGCCTATAAATACCCCTCGCCCGCGAGCAGAGCACTCCAGTGCTCTGTTTTTCTCTGGCCGGCGAGGGGAGGGCTTTGTGGTGCTCTAGCTCACCTCCTATGCACATGAGGTGTTCGATGAAATGCCCGAGCCGCACTAGTTAAGCTTTCTCCTCTCGAAGCTCGACCTCAAAGCTCCCTTTTCCTCGAGATTTGTCTAGGTTTAGCGGCCCGTCACGTCCCATTCCCGTCTTCACCGCCGTCGATCGCCCGCGCCGATCTCGTCGCCGGCACCACCGTGGTGAGCCTCTTGTTCTTATCTTATTTCTGAAAGAAAAAAATTCTTACTTTAGATGTATGGTTTAATTAATTAGATGCTCTGGAGAGCTATATGTTGTTAGATGAGAACTATGTATGTACTTTGGTTTTAATGTGATGATGAACTTCTATTAATTTGGTCACTTAATTATCTATTCATGATGTTCTGTAATGGTTTTTGACACACTTAATTATATATAATGCACGCAGATGAACCGGCAATGGATGTACGGTGACAGACACACCTTCGAGTACATTAAGGGCGTGCATGATTTTCTCGAAGTGGCTGAGGCAAACAAGCAGAATGGTTTTATGTGTTGTCCATGCCCTAAATGTGGGAATACGAAGTCTTACTCTGACCGGAAAATCCTTCACACCCACCTGCTTTACAAGGGTTTCATGCCACACTATAATGTTTGGACGAGCCACGGAGAAATAGGGGTTATGATGGAAGATGGCGAAGAAGAAGAGGACGATGACAACTATGTGCCCCTGAATACGGTGATGCTGCAACGGGGGAAGCTGCTGAAGATCAAGAGGAACCAGACGATGTGCCCAATGATGCTGCAACGGGGGAAGCTGCTGAAGATCAAGAGGAACCAGACGATGTGCCCGATGATGATGATCTCCGTCGGGTCATTGTCGATGCAAGGACGCAATGCAAAAGTCAAAAAGAGAAGCTGAAGTTCGATCGCGTGTTAGAGGATCACAAAAAAGGGTTGTACCCCAATTGCGAAGATGGCAACACAAAGCTCGGTACCGTACTGGAATTGCTGCAGTGGAAGGCAGAGAATGCTGTGCCTGACAAAGGATTTGAGAAGCTACTGAAAATATTGAAGAAGAAGCTTCCAAAGGATATCGAATTGCCCGACAGTCCATACGCAGCAAAGAAGGTCGTATGCCCTCTAGGATTGGAGGTGCAGAAGATACATGCATGCCCTAATGACTGCATCCTCTACCGCGGTGCATACAAGGATCTGAACGCATGCCCGGTATGCGGTGCATTGCGGTATAAGATCAGACGAGATGACCCTGGTGATGTTGACGGCGAGCCCCCCAGGAAGAGGGTTCCTGCGAAGGTGATGTGGTATGCTCCTATAATACCACGGTTGAAACGTCTGTTCAGAAACGAAGAGCATGCCAAGTTGATGCGATGGCACAATGAGGACCGTAAGAAAGACGGGAAGTTGAGAGCACCCGTTGACGGGTCGCAGTGGAGAAAAATCGAGAGAAAGTACTGGGCTGAGTTTGCAGGTGAGCCAAGGAACGTATGGTTTGGTTTAAGCGCGGATGGCATTAATCCTTTCGGGGAGCAGAGCAGCAATCACAGCACTTGGCTCGTGACTCTATGTATGTATAACCTTCCTCCTTGGATGTGCATGAAGCGGAAGTTCATTATGATGCCAGTTCTCATCCAAGGCCCTAAGCAACCCGGCAACGACATTGATGTGTACCTAAGGCCATTAGTTGAAGAACTTTTACAGCTGTGGAATGGAAACGGTGTACGTAGGTGGGATGAGCACAAACATGAGGAATTTAACCTGCACGCGTTGCTTTTTGTTACCATCAACGATTGGCCCGCTCTCAGTAACCTTTCAGGACAGACAAACAAGGGATACCACGCATGCACGCACTGTTTAGATGACACTGAAAGTATATACCTGGACAAATGCAGGAAGAATGTGTACCTGGGCCATCGTCGATTTCTTCCGACCAACCATCAATGTCGAAAGAAAGGCAAGCATTTCAAAGGCGAGGCAGATCACCGGAAGAAGCCCGCCATGCGTACCGGTGATCACGTACTTGCTATGGTCAATGATTTACACGTAATCTTTGGAAAGGGTCCCGGCGGATTAGCTGTTCCGAATGACGCTGAGGGACAAGCACCCATGTGGAAGAAGAAATCTATATTTTGGGACCTACCCTACTGGAAAGACCTAGAGGTCCGCTCTTCAATCGACGTGATGCACGTGACGAAGAACCTTTGCGTGAACCTGCTAGGCTTCTTGGGCGTGTATGGGAAGACAAAAGATACACCTGAGGCACGGGAGGACCTGCAACATTTGCACGAAAAAGACGGCATGCCTCCGAAGCAGTATGAAGGTCCTGCCAGCTACGCTCTTACGAAAGAAGAGAAAGCAATCTTCTTTGAATGCCTGCTCAGTATGAAGGTCCCGACTGTCTTCTCGTCGAATATAAAGGGAATAATAAATATGCCAGAGAAAAACTTCCAGAACCTAAAGTCTCATGACTGCCACGTGATTATGACGCAACTACTTCCGGTTGCATTGAGGGGGCTTCTACCGGAAAATGTCCGATTAGCCATTGTGAAGCTATGTGCATTCCTCAATGCAATCTATCAGAAGGTGATCGATCCAGAAATCATACCAAGGCTAAGGAGTGATGTGGCGCAATGTCTTGTCAGTTTCGAGCTGGTGTTCCCACCATCCTTCTTCAATATCATGACGCACGTCCTAGTTCATCTGGTCGACGAGATTGTCATTCTGGGGCCCGTATTTCTACACAATATGTTCCGGTTTCAGAGGTTCATGGGAGTCCTAAAGAAATATGTCCGTAACCGTGCTAGGCCAGAAGGAAGCATCTCCATGGGCCATCAAACAGAGGATGTCATTGGGTTTTGTGTTGACTTCATTCCTGGCCTTAAGAAGATAGGTCTCCCTAAATCGCGGTATGAGGGGAGACTGACTGGAAAAGGCACGCTTGGAGGGGACTCAATAATATGGAGGGACGGATATTCTTGGTCTCAAGCACACTACACAGTTGTACAAAACTCTACCTTGGTGACCCCGTATGTCGATGAACACAAGAACAGTCTGCACTCCAAACACCTGGAGCAGTGCGACGACTGGATTACATGTGAACACATCAGGACTTTCAACAGTTGGTTGGAAACACATCTCAGAGGTGACAACACTATTTGCGATGAGCTGTACTCGTTGTCCAGGGGACCATCTTTGACTGTATTGACTTACAAAGGATACGAGATAAATGGGAATATATTTTACACGATCGCCCAAGATCAAAAGAGCACCAACCAAAACAGCGGTGTCCGCTTTGATGCAGCAACCGAGAGGGGAAAGGACACATATTATGGTTACATAGTGGACATATGGGAACTTGACTACGAACATGATTTTAAGGTCCCTTTGTTTAAGTGCAAATGGGTCAATCTGTCAGGAGGCGGGGTACAGGTAGACCCACAGTACGGAATAACAACAGTGGATCTGAAAAATCTTGGGTACACTGACGAACCGTTCATCCTAGCCAATGATGTGGAACAGGTTATCTATGTGAAGGACATGTCTACCAAACCGAGAAAAGGAAAAGATAAGGAAGCGAATACATCATACGATGAGCCAAAGCGCCACATAGTTCTTTCAGGAAAAAGGGATATCGTGGGAGTGGAGGGCAAGACAGACATGTCTAAAGATTATGGAAAGTTTCATGAAATTCCTCCCTTCAAACTCAAGGCCGACCCAAGCATCCTGATAAACGATGAAAATTATCCATGGTTACGGCGCAATAAGCAAATGACACAAGCGAAGAAAAAGTGAAGACTTTCTCCCGCAACTATTATGATGATACCATGCCAACTTTGTAACAGACGAGTATGATACCATTGTCCGTTTTGAACACGAAGTGCATCCAGTTTTTGCCGTAACCCTCTCAACTTTCTTGCACATGCTATGTGTATGAAATGATGATACCATGCCAACTTTCAACCTTTTCAGAGTTCATTTGAAATGCTTTTTAATTTCAGGGTCTTATAGCTCAAAATAATCAATAAATGCATGAAAAATAACAAATGAAGTCAGAAAGGCCAGAAAGAACCGGTACTAAACGAATCAACTAAAAAGCTTTTATAAACCTCTAGTATTATTGAAACAAAAATTATATAGAATTTATGCAACTAAAATTATCAAAGTATTTTCTGTTCAAAACATTAAAATCAAAAAGAATTTTCATAAAATTAATACAAAAAGCAAAAAAGAAAATAAAATAAATAAGTATAAACAAAATAAACTTTTATAAATAAGTAGAAACAAAATAAAATAAAATAAATAAGTAGAAACAAAATAAAATAAATAAAATAAACTTTTATAAAATAAATAAGTAGAAACAAAATAAAATAAACTATAATAAAACAAAATAAATAAACCTTAATAAAATAAATAAAATAGCAACAGTAAGTATTTTGTTGTAAGTAGAAACAAAATAAAAAAATAAAGCAACAAAGAAAACAAAAAAACTGGAAAAAAATAAAATAATGCCATCTCCTGGGCCACCACGGCCTGAATACGACTAGAAACCCAGCTAGTTGGGCCAGGATTCAGCCCCGCAGATGGCCCAGCAGGCCCACAGGCAAAGCAGTGTCAAATTAGGCCCATAGGCCTGCAGTTCAGAGGAGTTCGAGAGAGAGGAAGCAGCAGTGCTTATAAACAGGTAGTCGACGCTCTCAACTAGCGAGGTGGGACAAAACTCCCACCACCACGCCGTTGTGCAAGGCCATTGGTCCCGGTTGGTGGCACGAACCGGGACCAATGCCACCCTTTGGTCCCGGTTCGTGGCAACAACCGGGACCAATGCCCCCACTTTAGTCCCGGTTGGTGCCACCAACCGGGACCAAAGGCCGCCGCTTCCCGCCCTACGACGCCGAGCTCATCGACGCCGCCAGGCTACCCAGATCGATGCTGTCCGCTGCCCCGACGCCGCCCGCCGCCCAGACGCTGTCCGCGCGCCGCCCCGACGCCGTCCGCGCGCCCCCGTCGTCGCCCCTGCCCCGTCGCCGCCCGCCGCCCCCGCTGACGCCGCCGTCGTCACCCGCGCCCGTCGTCGCCGTCACCGTCACCCGCGCCCGTCATCGCCGTCGCTGCGGGGAAGCACCACGCCGGCTCCCGCGACCCGTTCATCCCCGAGGCCGTTCGTCCGCTGCCGCACCGATTCCGACCAGCGACCTCGACCCCTCCCCGCGCTGTGAGCCCCTGCCTCCTCCCCTTTCCTTCTCATTGCCGTCCCCGCACGCCATCCGTAAGCGCGTGCCACCGCCAACCATCGTCGCCGTCGCCGACCACCGGCCTATTTTTCATTTTTTTGTTACGATGTATGTATGTATGTATGTTCACTGTATAATGCTCTGTATATGTTGTATAATGCTCGTTTTTGCATTTTTTTTGTTACCAAGAAAAAGGTCTATTTTTGGTGATATGTATGTTCATATGCTCATTAATATTCAAGAGAATGTTCATATGCTCATTTAAGAAAATGTTCAAATGTAACATTTCAGAAAAAAAGTAAATGTATGTATGTTCATATGCAAAGAATTATTTTTGGATGAAATATGATGAGATATGTTTTGTGTTGGAGAAGAAAAGAGGAAGAAGGAAGAAGGAAGAAGAAGGAAAAGAGGGTCGGGGGGGTCGATATACCCCCTCCCCGATAACATTTTTTTCCATGTATATATGCAAAAGTTACATTTTTTTAAAAGTTTTATATATCTAGCTAGGAAAGGAAGAAGAAGAAAAAGAATGAGAGGAAAAAGGAAAATAAGAAGAGGAAGAAAGGAGAAGAAGAGGAGAGGAAGAAGAGGAGAAATAAATAAGAAGAAGAAAAAAGAAGAAAAAGAAGAGGAGAAGAAGAAAGGAATAGAGGAGTTCTATTTTCTCTTCTTCTCCTCTATTCCTTTCTTCTTCTCCTCTTTTTTTCTTCTTTTTTTTCTTCAATCTTCTCCTCTATTAATATCTTCTTCTCCTCTTTTTATTTCTTCTTCGTCTTCTTATTTTTTATCGGATATGTCGTTGTCGATATACCCCGTGTCTCGATAACTTCAACACGAGGGGGGGGGGGGGGTTCGACCTACCCCCTCCCCGATAACATTATTTTCCCATGTATGTATGTCGTCGTTGTCGATATAACCCCCTCCCGGATAACTTCGACCGTGATAACTTATACCACGGGAGCACCCCCCGGCCCTCTCGCTCGACCAAAACTCTCGAGGACACTCAAACCCTAGAAAAAACGATGTCGGTCTCCTACCCCCTCCCGCCGTGCCCCTACCCTTGAAGCGTTGCCGAGGACACCCCAAACCCGGAATAAGCTAGGTCTACGTTTGCACTAATATATCCACCTGCTGTCATGTTTGTGTAATAATTGCCATGTTGTAATATTTGCAGAAACAATGGAGCACGGACGAGACGAGGAAGCAGAAGAGGTGTTCGGGGACATAATCTTAGTCGGAGGTGATGTCTTGTCATATCTTAACGACAATAATGGTCTGGAAGAACAGGGTGAAGAAGCAGGCTACGGTGATCGAAGAGTGGAGGAGGAAAGACATGATTATGATGGCTCCGGTGACCCAATGCTGGTGCAAGAAGGAGCCCGTGGTGACGGCTCCGGTGACCGAACAGAGTCCGGCCAGGTAAATATATTAGTTAAGCCTGTGCTGACTAGCTAATTGATGCATTCATTGTTTTGGTATGTACACATATTATTAACTTTCGTCTTTCTTCTTTTTTCTAGCCCTCCGGATCGAGCACAACTTCGGTAAAGAGACGAGGCCCGAAGAAAAAGTTGCGCTCAGATGAAAGGTTTGAGATCACAGCAATCGCGCGCGATGGCCAACCGATTGAACCCATCCGGACAAAGGAAGC
Source organism: Triticum aestivum (assembly GCF_018294505.1). NCBI lineage: Eukaryota > Viridiplantae > Streptophyta > Magnoliopsida > Poales > Poaceae > Triticum > Triticum aestivum. The sequence continues at coordinate 9,091,451 of NC_057814.1, forward strand.
AGTTGCTGCTCAGTGCAGGGTTCTTGTTAGGGACAAGATCCCGATCAGCATCCACCAATGGTATAAGCCTAAGAAGGAAGACCCTGAGGTGTCTTATGTCAATGATATGCAGAAAGATGATCTCTGGACTGAGCTGAAGGCAAATTTCACCCTACCGCTAGAGGAGGATCCGGAGAAGCCAGTTAAAGAGCAATTAATCAAGTCGCATGCTCTTAAGAAGATGGCAGACCTATTTAGGAGGTGGAAGAATGAGCTGAAAACGTTTGTCGACAAAGAAGAGACACCAGAATTCATCGGCAAATATGAGAAGATCAGAGATCACTGGCCCGCATTTGTGGCCCACAAGACATCGGAAAAGAGTAAGAAGATGTCAGCGACAAACAAGAAAAATGCTGCGAAGAAGAAGCTTCACCATCGCACGGGGTCAGGTGGCTACCTCAAAGCTCGGCCTAAGTGGGCCAAGGCTGAGAATGATCTGCTTGATAAAGGGATCGAACCAGAGACAATGAACTGGCCAGACCGTTGCTGGACATGGTTCTTCGGGGCTGGCAGAACCTTGAACCCTGTATCGGGGAAGTGCGTTTGGACGGACGAGCAAATGAGAATACCAGTCAAGAGGCTTCAGCACTATATCGATGCAGCGCAGCAAGGGACGTTCGTTCCAGACAGAGAGAACGACGAGCTCACAATGGCCCTCGGGAATCCTGAGCACCCTGGACGGACACGAGGCACGCCAGGCTCCGTTCCGTGGAAGGCTGGTTTTTCGGACGCAGGCGGTTACAAATGCCATGAGAGGAGGAAAAAAGTGGAGCAGACCCAAATTCAGAAGCTGCACGAAAGGGTTCAAGCGCTAGAGGAATGAGACGTAGCTCGCAGCAAGCGACCTGCCGAAACTACCCCCGAAGGTACCCCGCCATCTCAGCGGAGAAGCAGTGTGGCTTCCTCCGAGCTGCTTTAGCCGGAGCATGTCTTGACGGCTCCTGCTAGCTACCCCGTGGATGCTATCACGGAGTCTCAACATTGCCACCTTATGACGCAATGGCAGAACTTCAAAGTCAAGGCGGCTGTCGGCTCTGTTCGACCTCCTGAACCCGGCGCAACTTTTCACTGTCGTCCGATTCTAGAAGGATATGCTAGGGTGACGGTGGACGAAATAACGGAGGGATTTGAGGACCTCCAGCTTGACCACCCTACCGGTGAAGGGGAGACTCGGCTGGGTTCTGCTCTGAAGACTCCATGCCTATGGCGGAAGGAGCTCATCAACCTTCCGAACTTGACGCCTCCGCCTCCTCCTCCTCTTCCGGCGAGTAAGGGCACTCCGCCTCCTCCTCCGCCTCCTCCTCCGGCGAGTGATCAGGGCACTCAGCCTCCTTCTCCGGCGCGTGGCGGCACTCCGCCTCCTTCTCCGCCTACGCCGGCGCACCCGAGCAGCCAGCCTCCTCCTTCTCCGCCTCGTCAGCAAGGGCGGAAGAGACCCGCCGCCACTCCGGCTGCTCTGGCGCGTCGTAGTCCTTCTCCTCCGCCTCGTAAGCAAGAAAAGAAGACAGCCGCAGCTGCTCCGTCTGCTCTGCCGGCGTCTAGCAGTACAGCCAGAGGCGGGAGGCAATACAGATTCGGTCCTTCTCTAAAGACTCCAGAGAAGTTACCATACGAGGGGACCCCGGAGGAGAACGCGAAGATCGTGCGAGCCGAAGTGACAAACTTCTTTCAAGGGGTGAAAGCAAAGAAACATCCACCTCCGGAGGAGAAGGTAGATCCGGTGAAAGCGAAGCGTACTTTGGCTGCCCTGACAAAACCACCAAAGTCTCCGCCGAAAGGCAACTATGAGCGCATTATTGCAAAGACATTTGTCGAAGCGGAGCGGTCGGGAAGTACTGTCAGTGATCAAAGGTTAAAAGAACGACGAGCTGGGAAAAAAATTGCCCAGCTCGGCGAACAAGCGAACCAATCGTGCCCCCCGCTCAAGGTGTCTAGTGACATCGTCGCTAATGATCCGAGGATGGTGCCCGGTTATAGCAATCTTGGAGATTACCTGCCCGACGATGTACATTATGATTTCTTGGAGGTGGAGGAACACAGATACGAGTACGGGAAGCCTCTCATCAAAGATGAAAGATCTCTAACAGCGATGATGCGAAGATTACATGATTGGTACATGAAAACCTGCAGAGAGTCCGGGGGGAGGAATACTTTGACGCTAAGAGTTAAAGAGGAGCATGACCTCGTTGGAATTGAACTGTTGAATGTTCCATTTGAGGAGTTCTTCCAGTTTTTCAATCAAAAGGCCCTCGATAAATCAACGGTCACTTGCTACTGTCTGTAAGTAGTACTACTTCTGTCATTAAGTCTCTCTATATAGGTCAGCTCTTTCATTGCATGTATTTATAATTATACTCACTATATTATGTAGATTGAAGATCGCCGAATTGAAGAAAAGACAAATCGGTGATATTGGGTTCATTAACACAAATCTCATAGATGCAACTGAGGTTAAATATCATGCCGAAAATACCGAGGCCAACTTGCTACGATCGTTGGTAATAAATGAAAACAAAGATATAATACTCTTTCCTTACAACTTCAAGTGACTGCTACTGTCTTGTGCATATTCGGTTTCCCTTATTAGTCCAGGTTATAGTAATGTAATTGATGACTTATGCATGCGTGCGCAGCTTCCACTATATTCTCCTAGAGATTAAGCTTGAGCAGGGACTAGTAACCGTCTTAGACTCGAGACAAAAAGATCCCCAGGACTATGCGGACATGACTCAAATGCTCGAGAAGTAAGTTAAGTCGATCATTATCCACTGTATCAGCAACTTTGTTCATTTCCTGATATCAAGTAATTGTTTTCTTTGACTGGCAGGGTTTGGAGAAAATTCACCAAAAAAGCTCCGGGACTGCCGAAGAAGCTGCAATTTAGACACCCGAAAATAAGTACTATAGTAGCATGTTCCGCGCATTTCCTAGTGATTCAAGCGCTAGTTTCATCAATACCATTTAGCATGCTTGCTTATCAATTTGATTGACCTCTATTTCTTGTAAAGTGGTTGTGGCAGGAACAAGGGAATGATTTCTGTGGATACTACGTTTGCGAGTCCATCCGCCACACGACCTGCGAGCGGGGCCACTCTGACGAACAATATGAAGTGCGTAAGCAATAATATTCCCAATTTTATTTTATTACCATCATTTGTGTTGAGTTTCATTTATTCATATATATATGTATTGACCCCCTTTTTCAAATTAGATCTTTCGGATGCGGGATGAACTCCTACCACCAGATCGTATGCGAGCAATTCAAGAGGAATTCGCGGCATTCTTCCTTGACCACGTGATCGCTGAAAACGAAGAATACTATGTGGACCCTGTGTTCATATATAATTAGGAAATTATATTGTAAGAGATAATTATTGTATATATGTAGCCGGTAGTGTCGGATAGATATACGAGAACTTGTTGTTCGACCAATCTCTCGGAGAAGGAGAGGTGGTCGATATCACTTCTCTCTGTATGCATATGTTCACGACGATCTACTGTTTCCTTCATTTGCTTACTAGCTAGCGTGTCTAGTCCTCTCTATACGTGTATAGTACGTAGCGTCGACCAAGCACGGAGATAAGAGAGGACACTTCTCTCTATTAATTAGCTAGCTAAGACAATATATGAAACACCTAAATTAACCCCCCAAAACCCCCAACCCCCCCCCCCTTTCAAAAAAAAAACAAAACCCCAGCCCCTGAAATGCTGACGCGTGGATGCCTATTGGTCCCGGTTAGTGCCACCAACCGAGACCAAAGGCCCTCCTGCCTGGGCTGGCCGCACCGGCCACGTGGAGGCCCATCTGTCCCAGTTCGTGTAAGAACCGGGACTAAAGGGCTAGGGCATTAGTAACGACCCTTTAGTCCTGGTTCAACAACCGGGACAAAAGGCCCTTACCAACCGGGACAGATGACCCTTTTTCTACTAGTGAATGTACATGTTGTACTTTTAAGAAAACAAAGTTGTTCTTTACCTGCATGCTTGTATTACTCGGCCCTACCAAACTATTAATTTCCTTGCTCCAAGCTGGCTAAGTGGGCTCTAGGGGACAAAACAAATATGCTGATGCAACAAGTTTGAAGGCTCGGCAGATCGATATATTAAGCTATGTATGTTTTAAAATAGTTTTTTGCAACTCTGCTTGCTGAATGGTCATGGGTATTTCTCCTGATGCTTTTGCAACTATGATTAGCTGAACCGTCATCTTTCTGCTATGTGATGTTATTTTTGCAACCTTGACTGCGGGATATTCACGGCCCTTTCTGCAGTTTTGTTACTGTATATGGTTTGTACGTTGTACCCCATCAAACATGGTTGCTGTTTCCTTGTGTTAATTCAATTGGAATTAGTAAAATGTATTATTTTGCATGCATTTGATGGCTCACCATACGTGCAAAATTACTGTCTGTAACTTGAAGAAGGGAGCAATCTGAAACAAAGATTCATGTCCGTTACTAAGCTCCTGAGGCAGGGCTGCTGTTGAGGGTGCACAATGCGTGCAATGGCCCCTTGCTGCAGCCGGCTCAGCGCATGATGATCGGCTAGCGGCTATGAATATGATGTAATAAAGATTATGTTCCTGTTAGATAGGCTACTGGAGAATTTTCAGAGTTCCTTTGAGAGAATCAGATACTATCAAACGATTGAGAACTTCTATGTATAAGAATTAATGACACATCCAAGATCATTGGAGGTTAAGAATTGACATCTTATAACATGTAAATCAAGGTGGTCCAGTTAGTTCCATTAGAGTGGGTCTTAGTAAGCCCTTTAGAGCCACAAAAAAGAGGTGTCTGTGTGTGCGAGCGCGCAAGCGTCTTAGTAATCCCTTTAGGGGGGAGGGGGTAATATTTCAAAAACAACAAAAGGGAGAAGGTGACATCTCTGTGTTTATACTTTCCTATGGTATGTTCTTCTTTTCTTGTCATTGCTGGATTCAGTTAAAAAATGGCCAGAAAATCAGAAATGAATATGGAATTCTATGGTTCATAAATACTAAATAAAACTAGTTAACGAAAACATGAACATCTCCTTTCTCCATTCAAGGTGAGTAACAAAACACTTTAAGCAGACAAAGATAAGTAGTGCTATACACCAGAGTTTTCTGATTGGGCACTCTTGTACAAATAGCACCATGCAGGTGAAAATTCAAGACACCTGTGCTTTACTAACAGAGATAACCACAGTTTTTTAGAGATGCAGTTTTATAGGGCTCATAGTTTTTTCTTGTCTGATCAGTCACTCTTACTCTGAGCAACTATCTGCACGGAATCAGAAAGAAAAAGTTGGGGGAAGCACAAACACATAGAACAAATAAACTCACCTTCCATTGTAAAAAGATGTTACAATCACAAACCAATGAAATCATATAAAGTATAAGCGGTGTATTATTGTTCTACAGTATATATTACAAAACCAAATGGAAGCAAATAGAACCAGGTGTATATCATTCCACAAGCAGACCATCGAAAACAGTATTGTAAACCTAGGGCGCAAACAAATCTAGCGTTCACAATTCCACATTACTACAACTCATAGGAAGCAAATAAATCCAATGTTCAGCAGTGGCAGCCGGCCATGCCATGTTCCACCATCAGCAAAGCATGATAGGACTGCAATTAACTGAAGGAAATATGCCCTAGAGGCAACAATAAAGTTTTTATTTATATTTCCTTGTATCATGATAAATGTTTATTATTCATGCTAGAATTGTATTAACCAGAAACTTAGTACATGTGTGAATACGTAGACAAACAGAGTGTCCCTGGTATGCCTCTACTTGACTAGCTCGTTAATCAAAGATGGTTAAGTTTCCTAGCCATAGACATGTGTTGTCATTTGATGAACGGGATCACATCATTAGAGAATGATGTGATGGACAAGACCCATCTGTTAGCTTAGCATTAATGATCGTTTAGTTTTATTGCTATTGCTTTCATCATGACTTATACATGTTCCTCTGACTGAGATTATGCAACTCCCGGATACCGGAGGAACACCTTGTGTGCTATCAAATGTCACAACGTAACTGGGTGATTATAAAGATGCTCTACAGGTGTCTCTGATGGTATTTGTTGAGTTGGCATAGATCGAGATTAGGATTTGTCACTCCGTGTATCGGAGGGGTATCTCTGGGCCCTCTCGGTAATGCACATCACTATAAGCCTTGCAAGCAATGTGACTAATGAGTTAGTTACGGGATGATGCATTACGGAACGAGTAATGAGACTTGCCGGTAACGAGATTGAACTAGGTATGATGATACCGACGATCGAATCTCGGGCAAGTAACATACCGATGACAAAGGGAACAATGTATGTTGTTATGCGGTTTGACCAGTAAAGATCTTCGTAGAATATGTAGGAGCCAATATGAGCATCCAGGTTCCGCTATTGGTTATTGACAGATGTGTCTTGGTCATGTCTACATAGTTCTCGAACCCGTAGGGTCTGCACGCTTAACGTTCGATGACGATTTGTATTATGAGTTATGTGATTTGATGTACCGAAGTTTGTTTGGAGTCCCGGATGAGATCACAGACATGATGAGGAGTCTTGAAATGGTCGAGACATAAAGATTGATATATTGGAAGGTTATGTTTGGACATCGGAATGGTTCCGGGATGTTCGGGCATTTTTCCGAAGTACCTGGAGGTTACCGGAACCCCCTGGGGAGTTAATGGGCCTTCATGGGCCCTAGCAGAGAGAGGAGGCGGCGGCCAGGTGGAGGCGCCCCCCCCCCCAAGCCCAAACCGAATTGGACTAGGGTTGGGGGGCGGCCCCCCTTTCCTTCTCCCCTCTTCTCCCTTCCCTCCTTCTCCTAGTGGGAATAGGAAAGGGGGGGGCGAATCCTACTTGGACCGGGAGTCCAAGTAGGACTCCCCCCAATGGCGCGCCCCCCTTGGGCCGGCCACCTCTCCTCCCCCCTTTATATACGTGGGAGGGGGGCACCCCAAAGGCACACCAAGCCTTCTCTTAGACGTGTGCGGTGCCCCCCTCCACAGTTACACACCTCGGTCATATCGTGGTAGCGCTTAGGCGAAGCCCTGCGCCGGTAACTTCATCATCACCGTCGCCACACCGTCGTGCTGACGCAACTCTCCCTCGTCCTCAACTGGATCAAGAGATCAAGGGACGTGATCGAGCTGAACGTGTGCTGAACACGGAGGTGCCGTACGTTCGGTTCTTGGATCGGTTGGATCGTGAAGACGTTCGACTACATCAACCGCGTTACTAAACACTTCCGCTTTCGGTCTACGAGGGTACGTGGACACACTCTCCCCTCTCGCTGCTATGCATCTCCTAGATAGATCTTGCGTGATCGTAGATAAATTTTTTGAAATACTGCGTTCCCCAACAGTGGCATCCGAGCCAGGTCTATGCGTAGATGTTATATGCACGAGTAGAACACAATGAGTTGTGGGCGATAATAGTCATACTGCTTACCAGCAATGTCTTACTTTGATTCGGCGGTATTGTTGGATGAAGCGGCCCGGACCAACATTACATGACCGCGTTCATGAGACTGGTTCTACCGACGTGCTTCGCACACAGGTGGCTAGCGGGTGTCTGTTTCTCCAGCTTTAGTTGAATCAAGTTTGACTACGCCCGATCCTTGTTGAAGGTTAAAACAGCACACTTGTCGAAAAATCGTTGGGTTTTGATGCGTAGGTAAGCACGTTCTTGCTAGAAGCCCATAACAGCCATGTAAAACTTGCAACAACAAAGTAACTTGTTTTTACAGGGCTTGTTGTGATGTGATATGGTCAAGACGTGATGAGATATAAATTTTTGTATGAGATGATCATGTTTTGTAAAAGTTATCGGCAACTTGCAGGAGCCTTATGGTTGTCGCTTTATTGTATGAAATGCAATCGCCATGTAATTGCTTTACTTTATCACTAAGCGGTAGCGATAGTAGCAATAGTAGGCGAGATGACAACGATGCTACGATGGAGATCAAGGTGTCAAGCTAGTGACGATGGTGATCATGACGGCGCTTTAGAGATGGAGATCAAAGGCACAAGATGATGATGGCCATATCATATCACTTATTTTGATTGCATGTGATGTTTATCCTTTATGCATCTTATTTTGCTTAGTACGGCGGTAGCATTATAAGATGATCCCTCACTAAATTTCAAGGTACAAGTGTTCTCCCTAAGTATGCACCGTTGGTACAGTTCGTCATGCCGAGACACCACGTGATGATCGGGTGTGATAAGCTCTACGTTCACATACAATGGGTGCAAGCCAGTTTTGCACATGGAGAATACTCGGGTTAAACTTGACGAGCCTAGCATATTCAGATATTGCCTCAGAACACTAAGACTGAAAGGTCGAACGTGAATCATATAGTAGATATGATCAACATAGAGATGTTCACCGTTGAAAGCTATTCCATCACACGTGATGATCGGACATGGTTTAGTTGATATGGATCACGTAATCATTTAGATGACTAGAGGGATGTATATCTAAGTGGGAGTTCTTAAGTAATATGATTAATTGAACTTTAATTTATCATGAACTTAGTACTGATAGTATTTTGCATGTCTATGTTGTTGTAGATCAATGGCCCGTGCTACCATTCCCTTGAATTTTAATGCGTTGCTAGAGAAAGCTAAGTTGAAAGATGATGGTAGCAATTACACGGACTGGGTCAGTAACTTGAGGATTATCCTCATTGCTGCACAGAAGAATTACGTCCTGGAAGTACCGCTAGGTGCAAGACCCGCTGCAGGAGCAACTCCAGACGTTCATAGGAGCAACTCCAGACGTTATGAACGTCTGGCAGAGCAAAGCTGATGACTACTCGATAGTTCAGCGTGCCATGCTTTACGGCTTAGAATCGGGACTTCAACGACGTTTTGAACGTCATGGAGCATATGGGATGTTCCAGGAGTTCAAGTTAATATTCAAAAAAATGCCCAAATTGAGAGATATGAAGTCTCCAATAAGTTCTATACCTGCAAGATGCAGGAGAATAGTTCTGTCAGTGAACATATACTCAGAATGTCTGGGTACCACAACCACTTGACTCAACTGGGAGTTAATCTTCCTGATGATAGTGTCATTGACAGAGTTCTTCAATCACTACCACCAAGCTACAAAAGCTTCGTGATGAACTATAATATGCAAGGGATGGATAAGACAATTCCCGAGCTCTTTGCGATGCTAAAGGCTGCGGAGGTAGAAATCAAGAAGGAGCATCAAGTGTTCATGGTTAACAAGACCACTAGTTTCTAGAAAAGGGCAAAGGGAAGAAGGGGAACTCCAAGAAGAACGGCAGGCAAGTTGCTGCTCAAGTGAAGAAACCCAAGTCTGGACCTAAGCCTGAGACTGAGTGCTTCTACTGCAAAGGGACTGGTCACTAGAAGCGAAACTGCCCCAAGTATTTGGCGGATAAGAAGGATGGCAAAGTGAAAGGTATATTTGATATACATGTTATTGATGTGTACCTTACTAATGCTCGTAGTAGCGCGTGGGTATTTGATACTGGTTCTGTTGCTCATATTTGCAACTCGAAACAGGGGCTACAGATTAAACGAAGATTGGCTAAGGACGAGGTGACGATGCGCGTGGGAAATGGTTCCAAAGTCGATGTGATCGCGGTCGGCACGCTACCTCTACATCTACCGTCGGGATTAGTTTTAGACCTGAGTAATTGTTATTTGGTGCCAGCGTTGAGCATGAACATTATATCTGGATCTTGTTTGATGCGAGACGGTTATTCATTTAAATCAGAGAATAATGGTTGTTCTATTTATATGAGTAATATCTTTTACGGTCATGCACCCTTGATGAGTGGTCTATTTTTGTTGAATCTCGATAGTAGTGATACACATATTCATAATATTGAAGCCAAAAGATGCAAGGTTAATAATGATAGTGCAACTTTTTTGTGGCACTGTCGTTTAGGTCATATTGGTGTAAAGCGCATGAAGAAACTCCATGCTGATGGGCTTTTGGAATCACTTGATTATGAATCACTAGATGCTTGCGAACCATGCCTCATGGGCAAGATGACTAAGACTCCGTTCTCTGGAACAATGGAGCGAGCAACTGACTTGTTGGAAATAATACATACTGATGTATGCGGTCCGATGAGTGTTGAGGCTCGCGGCGGGTATCATTATTTTCTGACCTTCATAGATGATTTGAGCAGATATGGGTATATCTACTTAATGAAACATAAGTCTGAAACATTTGAAAAGTTCAAAGAATTTCAGAGTGAAGTGGAAAATGATCGTAACAAGAAAATAAAGTTTCTACTATCCGATCGTGGAGGTGAATATTTGAGTTATGAGTTTGGTCTTCATTTGAAACAATGTGGAATAGTTTCGCAATTCACGCCACCTGGAACACCACAGCGTAATGGTGCGTCCGAACGTCGTAACCGTACTTTATTAGATATGGTGCAATCTATGATGTCTATTACTGATTTACCGCTATCGTTTTGGGGTTATGCTTTAGAGACGGCTGCATTCACCTTAAATAGGGCACCATCTAAATCCGTTGAGACGACACCATATTGTAACAGCCTGATTTTTGGCCCTTTCTTTTTCTTTTGTTTTTCCGAGGCTTTTGCGTGAGTTTTCTTTTTCCGTGGCTTTGTGGTCTGGAAACTGAAGAAGATGCCCTCTTCTTTGTTTCCAGAATGGCTTGTCACACCCAAAATCCTTCCCTAGACCTTTCCATTTCCACCTTGGACCAAATCCCAATATTCTTTTTATTGGGAATATTCCTTTTCTATTAAAGGAATTATCCTTTTTGCCCTTGGTTGTGAAGCAACCTATATTTTCATCACTCCTAAAATTCCCAAATTATTCCCATAAATTGTTTGGGTCATATCTTCCTAAAATATGGCAAAATATTTCATTTGCCATGTTTATCATCATCCTCAAATAATTCATTTCCTATTTTGCCCTAAAGGGCACATTATGAAGCAAGTGCTATTTTCCTTTGCCCAATTGACCTCAAACTCCTTGGACATCTTTTCCTGTCCATATCATTGCCACATGCCAAAATGCAACCTCATTTGCCTAGTAATTATTTAATTATGATTTTCCAAAGTTTATGTCCAAAAAGAAGCTTTGTGAAAGAGGTACAAGCTAGGGATATCCAAATGCGTTGCCATTTTGCATGGTCCTCAATATCATCATATCATAGCCCTCCACCAAATTTGAGCTCATGTCATGCCTCCATATGAGCGCATCCTCAATTCTTAGTTTCTGTCCAAAATTTCAGTTTGTGGAGCAAGTATATTTTATCTTGCTCCACTATGGCTGCAAATTTTTCTAGGCTTTCTATTATCCAGATAACCTATCTCCACCCATTTTGGGCATATTTAATCAAGCCATTATTCCTCTAGAATGTTTGCACGTTTCTGTCCAGAGGAGATGTTTGTGAAGCAAGTACCATTTTGGCTTGGCCAATTGGTATGAGACTTTTTGAGCATCTTCATAGGACCAAATGACCCTGACTTGCCCAATTTGAGCTCAAGTTGACACTCCATGTGAATGCATTGAACAAGTTTCTGGAGCATTTGGTCAGTTGCGAAGCAACTATATTAAACCTTGGTCATCTTCTCCTCAAAATCCCCAGGACTGTAGTCGTTCCTAAGCTAATCACCCCAGACAAACTCTTTGGCTCCAACCAAGTTCCTGTTGATCACCAGTGCATGTCCAAGTTTACTGTAGTAAACTTCAGACGCTGATTACCATTTAACCACAGTCTTTAACCGAGCTACCATCACAGTTGAAACCGCCCCAGGAAGGCTAACCCCCAAACATCGTTTGGCATACCTTGTGGCACTGTGTGCACCAGTGCACGCAGTGACCACCGCTTTGGCATGCAGTGCGCGCGTCCAGAGCGTCTTCTTGCTCGGGTCCCTCCCCTGCTCGGCATCTCAGCGAGCACGGGCATGTCCAACGTGTTCCCCGCGTAATCGCCGTCCTCTTGGAGCTATCCCCCCTCGGTAAAGCCCTCCGTCAGCGCTCGTCGCCGCGCGCCCACGGCCGAGCTATAGCCGACCGGCTCTGTTCGTGCCACGGCCTCTTCCTCCTCTTGTCCCCGAGCTCTGCTCGTCCCTGTGCACCTCTGTAGCTCGTCTGCACCTTCCCCGTCGCCTTCCCCAAGCTAATGCGCGAGCACACGCGTCCGCGGCACCGTCCACGCGTCCGCGGCGACGCCAGCTCGGCCATGCCCTTGCCTGGCTATATAAGCCCCTCCCCGCAGCGCCCGAGCACTCCAGCAGCCTTGCCTATCTCCCTGGACCTCGCCTCGCCTCTCCATTGAGCTCGAGGAGCTCACCTGCCCTCCCATCCCCGCCATAGCCGCCGCCTTGGCCATCTGAAATTCGTGCAAGCCGCGGCTCCTCTCTGCCTTCCACCTACACCAGAGAGCCCCCGGACCCCTTAGATCCTCCCCATGCGCTCTCCCCCTCGCCGGAGTCCTTGTTGCTGCCGCCCCCTCGATCGACCGCTGCCGCCTGTAGCTTCTGCCACCACGCGGTGACGCGGCCACACCCCTCCCCGGCGCCTGCTTCTGCTCCAGGTGGGAGCAGCTCCTCTTCCCGCACTCGCCGGTGCCCGCAGCTCGGCCGGAGGTGGCCGGGAACAGCGGGGCCAGCGCCGGCACCGCGCGGCCTCGCTTCTGCCTCTGCCCGTCGCGGGGAAGAAGAAGGAAGCAGGAGAGAGGAGAGGAGTCAGCCGTGGGCCCCACATGTAAGCCACACGGCGTTGACCCCGCCCAGTCCAGCATGGATAAGTGACGGGCCCCACCCACGAGGGACCCGCACGTTAGCGTCACACGAGCCGGCTCCGCGCTTGCCTAGCTGGATAAGTGGAAACACATTTGCTAAAATGCGTTTTCAACAAGGGAAAGCGTATTTTGGTCTTAGTTCGCTTAGAAGTGCGTTTTCCTTCAGGGAAAGTGTATTTCTGGTTAACTACGGCTAGAAATATATTTTCTCTGCTGAGAAGGCATATTCAACTAAATGTGCTTTCTGTGTTTCAGCTCAGGGGCCTGTTTGTAGAAATCTTTTTACAGATTGGTCCCTAGACTTTGTCAGGCTATAACTTTTTGGTCGTAACTCCGTTTAAGGTGAATCCAAAGCCCATTTATTCATCTCGTCAAGCCCGTTCTGTTGGTCCCACTTTCACCATGTGTTAACATTCTGAAATGACCATTTTTCCCTTGCACGTAAACAGCCCCTCCGGGAGAGGACTGTTTCCGGCGAATCTTTCCGCGGCTTCACCGCACTTTTCCCCAGTGCCTTCTTCTTCCCCAGGCAAGACACAATACCCACTTGCAGGATAGTCATATAGTAGCCATGGTTTTCAACTTGAAATATTTATTAAATGTTTGCTTGCTTAAAATATGTTTATCGTTGTTTCGGTAATGCTTCTAGGTTAGTGCTTACTTTCTTGCTATGTTGTTATGCACCTGGTTATCATGCCCTTCTAGTTGCTAGTATTCCTTTCATATGCTTATGCTTGCTAGTAGTACATGTTGATGTTGGTGATGGTCTTCGGTGCATGACTGCCGTCTGTCCCGAGTACCGTTGTTATGCATGTTCCATTGCATCCAGTTGGTTAAATGCTTGCATGATGGCATTGTTGATATGTTCTTGCATGATATTTATTGTTGATGCTGGTGGTCATGCTATGTTTCTGAGAAGTATGTACTTGTGATGTTCATGCTAGTCAGTATGCCATGCTTAGTTGGATATGATTCATTGTTGATATGGTTAATAGTTATGTTGCACCTCCATGCTTATGTTGATATCATGTTCATGCATTGTAATTTGCATCATGTTATTTTATCATGGCTCAGCATATTTGCATTCAAGTTTAACCGGATTAAATTGAACTTGAACAACTGTTGGCTGAGTCATGGTGCCACCATATCGAGCTGACCAGTCCAACCATGCTTGCCTTTATCGGAAGGTCCTACCTGGGTCTATTGTCGTGCCTCTCGCCGGTGCCTCCAACGAGGGAAGGTTATGGGCGTGCGGTACCCTGGCCCGATAAGCAGACATAAACTTGTGTGCCCGTTGTTGTTATATCCGGATTGTCCCCGTTTGGGACCGTTTTGCCACGATGGTGGCCGTTTTGCCACGACGGTGGCCGTTGGTGCCTTTGGTAGGCACGGGGCCACCCATAACTTAGCCCAGAGGGGAGTTGGTCGGAGTGGCCGGGAGAGTGTCATGGCAGTAGATCGGTTTTGTCGGAATGCTGTTGGTCCACCCGAATGGGAGCGAGAGGCCATGGGTTCCGTGGTGTGGGTACAGTGTGCTAGCCTCTGCAAAGAGTGTGTGTTAAATCTATCAATAGCCGTGCCTGCGGATACGGGCCCAGTTCGTGTCGGTCACACTATGGGTCAACAGCAATAATAATGATGTGCTTAATAACGACCCCGGTTCGATGATGAGAAAAGTTGGATATGTGATCCGTGAATGATCACCGTTTGGTTACGAGGTAACCCGTTGAACCAAGTGTGGTTCCGTTTGTGATCATGAAAGGACCACCGTGGTATCGAGGATACCGAGCTGTTGAATACTTGTGATGTTGTGCAAGAATCATGGGTAAAGGTCAAGCTCCTTGTGGTCATGTAATGATTACTACAGTATTGTTTATACCAAGCTTGATTGGATCCTGAGATGATCGTGCGATGTCCAAGGATGGTAAGTGATGCATGTGATGGTTACGAGGTAGCCCGAGCAGAATAAGTGGTGCATATAGTGTCATCATGTTGCATGCTAGTATCGTCAGATTCATATGTTCATGCCATGCTCATATTGTGCTAGCTGTATCATGTTCATGTTGTTCATGCCATGTTATTCTGATGATATCATGTTAATCCTTGTAACCTGTAATTGCCCTGCTGGTGTTTGTCTTGAATGCTTCTGGTTATTGTGAGCTTTCAAGTACATTCAATGTACTGACCTGGCGTGTTATGCCAGTTTGCAGGTCATGCTGGATTTGATTGCTTGTTGGCCGTGGATTCTGTGTTTGCGAGCTAGGATAAGCGTTCCAGCCAGAGTCCCTGCGGACTGGAGTTCACTACCATCACCGTTGTTCCGCTGCTAGAAGTTATTCCGCTGCCTCGATTTGTTCTGCTGCTTGCATAGAGAAACAGTGGCAGGCGTAGTGTCGCCGTGCCGATGTAACCCTTGTACCCAAATAGATTGTAATAAAGAGCTGATTTGTCCTATGCTAAGCAGTGCCGTATTCCAGAAGACTTCATCTCGATCTCTGGGTTGGAATACGGGGTGTTCCGGTTTTCTCTGAGCCGGGGTGCCACACATATGAACTGTGGTTTGCCAAGAAACCCAAGTTGTCGTTTCTTAAAATTTGGGGCTGTGATGCTTATGTGAAAAAGCTTCGACCTAATAAGCTCAAACCCAAATCGGAGAAATGTGTCTTCATAGGATACCCAAAGGAAACTGTTGGGTACACCTTCTATCACAGATCCGAAGGCAAGATTTTCGTTGCAGAGAATGTGTCGTGGTTTTGTCACGGCATATATCCTAGTGTGAGGACTTAGTCGTGGAGCCATCGTGACGGGTTAGCTTAAAGGGGTTAAAGCGGGACAAAGGACGCAAGGAGTTTATACTGGTTCGGCCCCTTGCAGTGAAGGTAAAAGCCTAATCCAGTTGTGGTGGAATTGATGGGGTTTCGATGACCAGGGAGCAAATCCGCTTGCCTGGCTCTCGATCTGTTGTTTCTTGTCCCTGAACCGCCGCCGGGTCGTCCCTTTATATACACAGGTTGACACTCGGCGGTCTACAGAATCCCGGCTGGCTCATAAACGTATCCATCTCGGTTTCTACCCTTTCCTATCTTACAACACAAGTTATACATCATATGGCGGTTTACATCTACGAGCCCTAATCCGCCTTTGGCCCTTGGGCCTTCTCGTTAGATCTCTTCCACAAAGCGCCATATTCCTTGTCTTCGTGGGCTTCAATATGAATGATCCACTATGAGTATAACCCGGCCCCTCCTGGGCGGTTTATGCTCAGTAGCTATATCCCCAACATTAGGCCCCAGATTGGTTTGAAATTGTTCATGTCAATCTTCAATACTTAGAAAATTCCTTCTTCAACACCTTCATGAAAATCTTGTAACTCGCCGTGACGTCACCTTCCAAGATTATGATAATCCGCCATTGACGTCATCTGCCATTAACTTTATATAGAAACATAATCTTTTAATACTTCTCCTTTAATGAAACTCCGAAAATCGAGGCGTCTGTATATCTACAGATTCGTTTTTCGACCTCCTCGATTCCCGCGCCTGCCACTTATCCATTCACCTTATAAATAAGACAGGGGGTCATTTTCACTTTTCCCCCTTGTGCCTCTTCACTTCATCTTCTTCCTCGCGTCGACCTAGCGCTCAAGCTCAGTTGCCGCCGCCAGGCCTTTGTCTTCAATCTCAACTCCGGCCGCTGCATCACCCTGATCGTACCAGAGAATCGGGACACCACCCCGCTGTTCCATCAGCATCAGTAAGCCTTCTTTCTTTCCACCCCAGATCTACTACTAGGGTTTCAGTGTTGAACGGTGTTCTTCGGTGTTCGTCAGTGTTCATTGTTGCGCAATAGCTCCTGACTCAAACCTTGATTTTTATCCCATATAGCAATATCCGTAGTCCTTCTTTCCATTAGTGCATCTCATCTAAGTAGAAAATCTCATCTGTATCCTTCAACTGTTCAAGTACCAGAATATTTAAACCTGAATATTTTTCCACTTTCTGACGCGCGGTAGATCCAGATTTGTAATACCAACTTGTGAAACATGTTTTTCCATCACTCAGTTATTTCAGATCTGTTCCTTCAATACTAACGTAGGCGGTTTAACTTTTTAGAGAATGATAACCCGCTAGGTACCATTAGTCCCCTTATAAACCGCCAACCGCTTGTCATTATAATTCTGATAATATCACGCTCCGGTTTAACAATCTTGCACGCTTTATCAACTGTCTCTTAACCTGTAACACTTTATGCTTGCCAATCATGAATCTTAAACCGGCACAATCCTTCCTTCAGGTTTGTTGAACAAATGGCCAAGTCTTTTTATCCTTGCAACTGGGTTCCTTCCCGAGTTACTGAAGAAAAACTGAACGGGTGCATCACAACCGGCGCATTAGCAAAAAAGGAAGTCATACACTGGAGAGCCCCTGGTCCAGAAAATCCTCCTGAGCCCAAGGATGGAGAAGTGATTGTATTCGTTGATCACATGGGTCGAGGGTTCAGCCCTCCCGGATCAAAAAAAATTCGCGCTGTGCTTGCTAGCTTCCAACTCCACCCTCTAGATATTGGACCTAACTCTGTGTCCAATATTTGTAATTTTCAAGTGTTCTACGAGGCTTATCTGCAGGAAGAACCCACTGTCGAACTGTTCAGAGACTTCTTCTATTTGAACCGCCGTACTGAATTTACAGATGGGCCGAATACTGAACTTGGCGGGGTTTCAATTCAGAAGAGGAAAGATGTCAGTTTCCCTCACGCCAAACATCATATTCACCCAAAAGATTGGAATCAGACATGGTTCTATTGCCGAGATACGTCTCCAGCTGAGGAAAATCCTCTGCCGGGTTATCGCGCTAACCGGCTTACGAGCACACATCCATTCCCCCAACGACTGAGCGCAAAGGAACGAGCCAAGTATGCACCACAGCTTTCGAAGCTCCGAGCCTTTGTGGAAAATGGTTGAACAGGCGTCGACTTTGTCCGTTGTTGGGTTTCTTGGAGTATCTTGCCTCTAAGCCGTCGCCCCGGTTTAATGTGTGAATACACAGGGGACTTGAAAGACCCTCAACACCATATTGATATCCAGCTATCTGATGCTGAAATTACTGAAGCTGTTAAGAAGATGCTGGATGAACCGGTGGCCGAATGCAGTAAAACAGGGCTTAGTCCTTTCTGCATTTCCAATAAACCGCCACCTATAAGAATTGCTTAACTCTTATTTTAATCTGACCCTTTTTAATGCTTCATCATAACGTTTGTCAATCCTTTGACAGGGTGATGATCCATTCTGGAAGAAGAAGCCGCGGGATAAACCGGCGAAAACCCCTCGTGTTAAGACTAAGGTCACAAAGAAGCCTGCGAAAAAGAAAACCGCCGACTCCACCGATTTAAACGTTGATGATGACGATGAAAATCACGAGTCAGAGGTAGAACTCGATTCACTTGGTTCCTTCTTCATACATCTTATTGATAATGATTATTATCAGGAGGACGCAGAGGCTAGCCAAGATGGTGATGTAGAGGTAATTATTCTTTCCTCCAGCTCAGAACCTCTGCCAACTCCGAAAACCCGTCAAGCAAACCGGAAAGTAAGATTTTCTCACCCTCTAGCTCACATGGATCCAAACTTTCTTTTGAAGAAGCAGCAACACGAAGTTCGCCGCATAACCCGGCATAGTGACCAGGTGGTAACTTTTGCCGGTTTACCGAACACGCCGGTTCGTAAGCGTGGCTCAGAGGTCTCTTATAACTCTGACCCACATTATCCTAAGGTGGGTTATTTCCGGCAACCTCTTACTCCGTCCAATGCAAGGGAACATTAAACGGAGAACATAACAAAACTTATCACCTCGTGGGGAAGTTAACACAACTCCAGCCCCTGAACCCTCCAATTGCCTGGACCCATCAAAATGAATAGTCCAATAAGTGTTATCCAGCTTTTCTTCCGGCGCCTGCAACTCTGTCCAGTCATTGATGAAATCCACAAGCGTCTAGGACTTGATTGCCGTACGAGGCATATACTTTAACCCGTGAGGTCCAAGCTCAATGGCCCACTTGGCAACCCGGCTAGTTGCTTCCCTGTTTTGGATTATGACTCCCAAAGGCACTACTAGGAAAAGGGCTATAGATGGAATGGCCACTAATGGCGCACCAGACATGTGGTGCGCCATTGCTATGTAGCAGTGGCGCACCGTGTGCTGGTGCGCCATTAGTGTGAAATACACTAATGGCGCACCAGACACGCGGTGCGCCATTAGTAACAAATTTTTTTTTATTTTGCCAGACATACTAATGGCGCACCAGGACATAGTGCGCCATTACTAGTTGTAACTAGTAATGGCGCACCAGCAACATAGTGCGCCACTAAATATTTTTTTATTTTTTACTTTTTTGCAAAACTACTAATGGCGCACCTGGGGCAGTGCGCCATTACTAGTTTAAGCTAGTAATGGCGCACTGCTCCCCCGTGCGCCATTAGTGTTTTTTTGCAAAACTACTAATGGCGCACCACCAGCAGGTGCGCCATTAGTAACCAGGGTTACTAATGGCGCATTATGTGGTGGTGCGCCATTAGTAACCTGGGACGAGCTAGATATTTTGGACAGCCACACCTACCCACTCACTTTCCCCACTTCATTCTCTCCTCCCTCCTCCAAGCTTGTCTCGGCTGCCTCCTCCTCCTCACCTCATTTGCACCATAAATTCATCCAAATTACGTGGTTAAAGCCCCTTTTTTTGATAGGTAAGTAAGGGGGAAGCTATCTTTATGTTGTTCTCCCTCCAACAACGTGCACATGCACTTTTTATGTCCTAGCTAGATCTATGTATGTTTGTGGTGTTGCATATGTTTGTGGTGTTGCATATATGTTTGTGTTTGCAGGTACCGGTATTTGAAATGCGATAGTTGCCAATATTTTGCCGGAATGTTGATTCATTTCCGTTTCGGCGAGAATTTTGGCACTATGCATTCTTTTTGGTCCTATTTTTAGGGAAAGTCATGCCAAATTTTTTCTTGGTTCTAAAATATCGTTTTGCTCTACCCCGCAGGTGACCATGGTCCGCACGATGACCGAAGGCATCGTGAATAGGTTTTTGAGCTCCGCGAAGGCCGAGATGCTTGAAAAGAACGAGACGGAGATAAGATGTCCGTGTCGAAGATGCAAGCTGAAGAGCCTTATTGCGGACCCGGATTCCGGGCAGGTGCGGGACCACCTGCTCTTGCGTGGTTTCATGGATGGCTATCGGTGGCAAGGTGATGAAGATGACTATGAAGTCGTCCATGGGGGTCGGGCAAGAAATGAGGATGGGCAGCAAGACAACCACCGCGGCTCGGGCGGGCGAGAAGACGAAGAATCTCCAGGACATGATCACGACGGTGATGCTGTACACAGTCATCATGTAGAAGATGCCGGACATGATGATGAGGAAGATGCGGGAGCAGACGAAGGGCATGATCATGAAGATGAAGATGCCGGCGGAGCAGACGACGATGGACCATCGATGGGCTGGGTGCAGGACCCTCATATTCAAGAGCTGCTTCTCAAGCAGACGGATAACGCAAGAGCTGCCGCCCGAGAGAAAGCCAAGCTGGATCAACTGGAGATAGACGCGGTTACTCCATTGTATGAAGGATGCAGGCCCGAGGATACCCGCCTGAAAGTAACGCTCATGGCTCTGGAGATGAAGGTAAAGCACAAAATGACCGACGCATGCTTCGACGAGAACATGTCATTCTGGCACGAACGTCTTCCCAAGGGGAACAAGTGCCCGACCAGTTTCGAGGAGGCGAAGAAAATCGTGTGTCCTCTGGATTTACCGCACGTGAAATACCATGTGTGCATGAACAATTGCATCATTTATCGGGACGAGCACACGGAGTCTACCATATGTCCGGTGTGCGGCGTCACTCGATACAAGAAGAGGAAGAAAGCTCCTCGAAAAGTGGTGTGGTACTTTCCGATCACTCCTCGTCTGCAGCGGTATTTTGCGGACCCTAAGGTAGCAAAGCTCCTGCGTTGGCACGCGGATAGGGAGGAGAAGAAGCGAGAAGATGACGCAAATGATCCGGAGATAAATAAAAAAGACAAGATGCTGAGTCACCCTAAGGATGGGAGCCAGTGGCAAGCGTTGAACTTCGAACACCCAGAATTTGGGAACGATCCAAGGAACATCGTGCTGGGCGCGAGCACCGATGGAGTCAATCCGTTTGGCAGCCAGAGAAGCACACATAGCACCTGGCCTGTGTTTGTGTGGATGTACAACCTTCCCCCCTGGTTGTGCATGAAGAGGAAGTACATTCACATGAGTATGCTAATTGAAGGGCCGAAACAACCAGGGAACGACATCAATCTGTATCTGGGGCTGCTGGAAGAGGAGCTAGACACGCTGTGGAAAACGCCAGCCAATACGTGGGACGCCGCAGAGAAAGAATATTTCCCTATGAGAGCCGCACTGCTCACGACGGTGCACGACTATCTCGGTTTCGGATATCTCGCGGGGCAGGTGGTCCACGGATTTTCTGGATGTGTCAGGTGCATGGATGACACAACGTATCGCCAGCTAGATAGAGATCCCGGGTCTTCGAAAACCGTGTTCATGGGACATCGAAGGTGGCTTCGCGACGATGACCCGTGGAGGAAACGCAAGGATCTGTTCGATGGTGAAACCGAACCCCGAAGACGCCCGCGTACGAGGAGCGGCGAGGAAATAGACGAGCTGTTGAAAAATTGGAAAGATTGCCCACTGCCGGGAAAGAAGCAAAAGGCGCCAGAGCCGGGAAAGAAGCGAAAGGCGCCAGAGCCACTGCTGAAGGTATGGAAAACGAGGTCTG
Organism: Triticum aestivum; assembly: GCF_018294505.1. Classification (NCBI taxonomy): domain Eukaryota; kingdom Viridiplantae; phylum Streptophyta; class Magnoliopsida; order Poales; family Poaceae; genus Triticum; species Triticum aestivum. The sequence goes on from NC_057814.1 coordinate 9,113,084, forward strand.
TTTTCTGGGACTTGCCGTACTGGAAGATCCACCGTGTGCCTCACAGCCTTGATGTCATGCATATCACGAAGAACGTGTGCGAGAGTCTGCTTGGTACCCTGCTCAACATGCCAGAGAGGACCAAAGATGGGCCGAAAGCAAGGGCAGACTTGAAATCAATGGGCATCAGGGAGGAGCTTCACGCTAATGATGATGATGATGATGAGGCGAAGCAGGACACGGAAAGTCGTCGCAAAGGCAAAAAGGCCAAGAAGACCGGAAATGACTTCCCTCCCGCGTGCTTCACTCTAAGTCAGGAGGAGATCGATCAGTTTTTCACCTGCCTCGTAGGAGTAAAACTTCCTTACGGTTACGCGGGGAAGATAAGCAGATACCTAGACTCAGTGAAGCAGAAGTTCAGCGGGATGAAGTCTCACGACTGTCACGTGCTGATGACGCAGATACTTCCAGTTGCAATCCGTGGGATCATGGACGCGCACGTCCGTGAAACGCTATTTGGCCTATGCAACTTTTTCGACGTCATCTCTCGGAAGTCGGTTGGCGTGAGGCAACTCAGAAGGCTACAGGAAGAGATCGTGGTGATACTATGCGAGCTTGAGATGTACTTCCCTCCCGCATTCTTCGACGTTATGGTGCATCTGCTGGTCCATATCGTGGAGGATATCATCCAACTCGGGCCGACGTTCCTGCACAGCATGATGCCGTTCGAAAGGATGAATGGTGTCATCAAAGGATACGTTCGCAACATGTCACGTCCAGAGGGAAGCATAGCCAGGGGCTTTCTGACCGAAGAGTGCATCTCCTACTGCACGAATTATCTAGGCATCGAGAACCCCGTTGGTCTGCCCGTCAACAGGCACCTCGGCAGGCTCGCTGGATGGGGTCACCGTGAGGGTCGCCGCGAAATGCATGTCGACTTCGATGGTCGACTCGCCGACTTTGAAAGAGCAAACCTAGTCGCGCTACAACACATAGACGTGGTCGATCCTTGGGTGGTAGAGCACAAAACGTTTATTGAGAAGACGTACAATGACCGAGGCCAACAGAGGACAGACGGAGATATAATCAAAGAGCACAACTCATGTTTCACGCGTTGGTTCAAGCAGAAGCTTCTGTCGTACCCTTTACATGAGGATTCTTCCGCGGAAGAACAACTCATATTCGCCTTGTCACAGGGCGCCGAGCACAACCTGATGACGTATGAGGCGTACGATATCAACGGCTACACATTCTACACCGAGGACAAGGACATGAAGAGCGATGGTTATCAGAACTCCGGGGTAACGATGGAATCCTACACCGGTAACGACAAGGATAGATACTACGGAAGGATCGAGGAGATCTGGGAGCTGAGCTACGCTGGAGAGAAGGTCCCGATGTTCCGTGTCAGATGGGCCAAGAGCGTCATAAAAGAAGACCGGTATTTCACCACCATGGTTATACCCGAAGCCAAATCCAAGACCGCAGGCGCGAACGTCACCGCGAAAAATGAGCCATGGGTACTGGCTTCCCAAGTGGACCAATGCTTCTTCATTACCGACCCATCAAAGCCCAGTCGTGTTGTCGTGAGGAGAGGCAAAAGGAAGATCATCGGAATGGATGGAGTCGCCAATGAGCAAGACTTCGACAAGTACGGCGACCCGAAGATGGAACATGACGACGACGATGAAGTATTAGCATACACCACAAGAAGAAGCAGGACCACCCTACCTAAAGGACGTCCGTTCAAGAGAAGAACTCCATTTACGAAAAATAAGGGCAAGAAGATTGTGAACAGATAGCTAGCTAAGATCGATTGTATTTAAATTGTAGCCTTCATTTCTCGATTGTATTTCATGGGCACCATCTCCCCCGCTCCACCGGCCGCCGCCGCCGACCCCCCGCACCCTCCCCCACTCCACCGCCGCCGACGACCCACCGCACCCTCCCCCGCTCCACCGGCCGTCGCCGACGACCCCCGCACCCTCCCCGCACCCTCCCCGGCCCGCTCCACCGTCACAAATGAATGCAACTAAATTTGCAAAAAAAGCAAATTTGATTATATTTTCAAATAACAAATTTGATGATATTTTTTAAAAAATCATTACTGTTTTTATAAAAAAATATTACTGTTATGATTTAAACAAGTTTGAACATATTTAAACACAAATAAATATCAAACAACATTTTAAATGCATAAAAACAAAAATTGGGGAGCCTGGGAATCGAACCCAGGACCTCCTAGTGTGTGTGCTGCGTGCTGACCAGTCGGGCTAGTGGGCGTGTTCTGATGGAGATAGGGTTAGGTGGAATATAACCTGACCAGTCGGGCTAGTAAGTAAAACAAAATTCTAATGGCGCACCAGGGGGAGGTGCGCCATTAGAATCGACGTACTTATGGCGCACCAGGGGGAGGTGCGCCATTAGAATCGACGTACTTGTTCCCCTCGCACTGTCGCCTCCCTCCCTCCCTCGCTCGCCAGATCCCCCACTCCTCGACCCCAACCGTACGCCGCCGCCCCCTTGCTCCGCCCCCTCCGTCCGCCGCGCCTGCACGTCGTCCGCCGCTGTGGTCTTGCGCTGCCTCGACGCCGCCGCCCCGACCCCCGCCGGACTCCACCCCCGCCCCAGCACGTACGTCCCCTCCCTCCCTTCCCCCATCCCCCTAGCTTCTCCTCCTCCTCCTCTCACCACCCGTGCCTTCTTCTGCTCGGAAGGTCAAGAAGGCGGCCAAGGACGCCGACGACATCACGGGCCCCTTCCTCCGGATCGCCGCCCGCAGCCTCCTCGACGCCGGCGTCCTCTAGGTGATTCCTCCTCTCTCCTCCCCTCCTTCCCCCTAGGTTTCTCTCCCCGCCGGCGTCCTCTAGGTTTTTCACGATGTACACTCAAAACTAATGACTCTGAATCTCTGCTACTGAAAATCATACATTTCAGATATGACACTGTTTGGACATTTGTAAAATCCAGTGCTTGTGTATCTGCTGTTTGGATTAACAATTATGAATAGCACATCCTAGGACATGAACTAGAATTATGAACAGGACATCCTAGGAGTAGATGAACATTTTGTGGTTCTGCTAGGACTTGCTCCAGATTTTTTAACCCTAGGATTTCTTTTCTTTTAGTTCTTTTCTTACAGAAAATTTACTGAAAATTCAGAAACTTGGAGTAACCTGTGGACTGTACTTTTGTGATCTCCTACTCCTGAATCTTACTACTACAAGCACAAGCAGTACAAATAAGGCTAGAATTTACTCTGAATTTTGACAGTAAGAAGAAGAATGAAAATGCAAGGAGTAAATAAGAATAAGAATAAGAATTTTACTTATGATATGATGATGAGGCAAATCACTAGCAGACAACTGCCAAGAATGCAGGACTATTTTACTCTGCCTAAGAATATGCATGTCTTGTTTTCTGGTTATGGATATTGTGTAGTACTACATATCTTGTTTTTTTGTAATATAATGCTTACCAAAGGTTTCAATATTTTGCTGTTACCATTGTTCTTTGAGCATAATTCTTTTTCATTTCCTACTATCCTTATTCTAATTCTCTTAAATTGCTATGTTGTGTGTAATAGAATTAGATCTTGGATCTGCTAGTGGACTTTGGGAGTTTGTTTACCTGGCACCATTCAGTCAAGTAGCCATTCATGTGAACTTTTATTTTGTCCATATGAAAGCAGAGGACCATATGGTCTGTGGCCTTTTCATCCATCATTTACACTGTGAATCCAACACCAGTGGTGCTGCTTTGTTTCTGTGATCACATTGTGGTGCCCGGCACATTTGCCCCATCACTTCGTTACCCCTTTCTCCTGAAATGTTGATTAATTTCCGTTTCGGTTGAGATTGGGGCCCTCCTAGGTCAAGAAAATTAGCAAAGGTCATGCCCAATTTTCTTGACCTAGAAGGTGCCCGATTCTCAACCGAAACAAAAATTAATCAGCATGTATCTTGACATCAACCAATAGTAGTGATCTAGTGCTTTAGTGGTTGGATTAGTTTAGTATTTTTTCACACACTCAGACACCCTTGCTTGCCATGTGTGTGAGAGAGATAGTGAGAGGAGACAAGAAGAAGGGGGTTAGGAAGATGTTGCCTGCTCATCAAAGCTAACCATCTCCCCCTTTTCACCCCTTTTCCTTTCTCTTTTGTGGGTTGCAAGGAAGCTACTGGTTCCATCCCACAACACCTAGCAACAACACACTAACAGGTTCCATCCCAAAACACCTAGGCAATATCACAAACATCTCTCAATTGTTCCTTGACAATAACCATCTTTTTGGCGACATTCCTCGAGAATTAGGTTATTTGGTCAACTTAGAGATCTTGTTCCTTGACAATAACCAACTTTTTGACCAAACTTTTTTCCTATTTAGAGCGAAACATGGCCCACAACGATGAGGCCGGCGGTTCGGGCGGCAAGCAATTCTGGGAGCTGTCCCAGGAGATGGAGGAAGAACCTCACCGCTATGAGGACGCCGCGGAAGACACCGATCCTGACTACACAACCCCTAGTGGCGTCGGGGATGACACCACTGATGGTGCCGCCGAGGATGCCACCACTGATGATGGCGGCGCACGCACAGATGGCAGCCAACCGAAGAGGCAACGGAAGGACCGGCGCCCGAACGTGCTCGGCACCGTCAAGGAGGAATTTACTGAAGTGAACTCCGACGGGCATCCAACGGCGCCCAAACATGTAGTCAAGGGGTACTCGGTTCAGCTCGGGTGCATTCTCCGGAGCACCGTCTCGATCAACACCGAGAACCTAAGGCATAAGGACCGAGGGAATTTGCGCTGCCTCCTCTTCACGAAGCTGCACGAACGATACAAGTTCCCCAATGAGTTTGCAAACACACGCCTCTCAGGGAATAAAGTGAACAGTGCCGCCCTCACGAGGATGAGCACGGCCCTGTCTACATGGAGAAGCACGGTGAAGGCAATGATTGAAAAAGGTGATAGTTATGAGAAGATCAAGGCGAAATATCCTTTGATGAGCGAAGATGACTACAAGGAGTTCAAGATCAAGTGCGAGAGCAGCGCAACCTCCGAATCAAGTCAGTGGGGGAAAGAAATGCGGCAGTTGAACTTAGGGGTCCACCAACTCGGTCCCGGCGGTTATAGAGTGGCGGAGCCTATATGGGACAAGGAGGACGCGGAGCGTGCCGAGCAAGGCCTACCGCCCCGCTTCGAGAAATTCCCTGACAAGCAGACCAGGAACTTTGTCAGGGCCCGGTACAAGGAGGACCCGGTAACAAAGGAGCTTACCACGGATCCGAAGACCAAGGCGCTTGAGAAAGTTCTGGTAAGGAATACACCCCCGCGTAATTAGCTACATATATGGTTGCATTCTAGTTAATGAAGCCAAATTTCTAAATGGTTCACATTCCTTCCGCAGGAGGCTGAAAGCAGTAGCGCGGGGTCATCTCAGAGCTCCCCTTTTGACACCCCTTTAAATAGGGCGTTGAACGTAATGAAAAACAAGGATAAGCTCAGTAAGCCGTCGTCAGCTGGTCGTGTGGCCGGCAAAGGCTTGTCCACAAAATGGTCGTCATACTATACCGCTGGTGGGCGAAAGGAGAAAAAGACCAGCTCGGAAAGCCAGTCGCGCGAGGTTCAAGAACTCAAGGCACAAGTGGCGCGGATTCCGGAGATTGTCCAAGAGCAAGTGCAACAACAACTGGGAACGACGCTCACCGCCATTGTGCCTACCTTGATTCAGGGGCTGACGACGTGGATTGCGGGCGGCCAACAGGGGCCTCCCCCGGTTCCCAGCTTCACGGCCAGCAACTCGCACAACGCGCAGGCGGCGCCATTGGTGTCTCCGGCGGAGGCGGTATTCGTGTCTCCGGCGCCGGCACGGGCATTGGAGCTTAATGCACCTGGGTGTACGCCGGCCGGCACCTCGCCAGCAAGCGGCCCCTCCGTCAGTTGCACGCGCACGCCCGCCGTTGGCGGTGCCTCGACATTAGCCGAGCTCGACGGCATCACGGTAACTAAGCCTCTCGGCCGATGACTTCATCTCCTTGCCTTTGACTGGGCATCCCTGACGCCCTACATGTTTTCGCAGGGCGCCA